>NW_026057576.1:64492730-64607754 GCF_023721935.1 Panthera uncia | reverse complement strand
CCCCCCCCCCCCCCCCCCCCGGCTCCCCAGCCCTACCTGTGGCAAATAGCTTGGCTTCTAGAGTACCTTGTAAAAGCAGAGCAGAAAAAGCCTTTTGTAAGCCCTGAAAGGACACGGCCTGGTCATGCCACAGCCCTCGCCTTGCTGAACTCTAAAGGTTTTCGTGCTACATTCGTTTGCGTGACTCTGTTCAGCCTGTCACGGAGGGGTGACTGCAGTTCCGGGCTTGAAATCGGCCTTGCCCTAAAACCCTGCAGTTCTTTTTGGCTCCGTGATATGCGGAAAGTCATTGTACACAGGTGTGTGGCACAGGCCTAAATTCAAGACAGCAGCGTGTGGGGGAAGCAGGCTCCATGGGAGCCGTCGTTGCGATTTCGATCTTGAATGTTCCAGCCACATAGCTGGCCTGCCTGTGCTAACGCGCTACACATAGGACATGTATTTAAGACATTTTCCAGGTAAGTCCTTTCCAGCTCCCAGTTTTGGGAGTCTGTCCTATCGACAGATGGTTCTGTCATAGTGGAAACCGCTCTGTGTTGTTTTGGGTTTTTTTAAGGACTTCGACCTTTTGCACGTAATTGAAGAATAAACTCATTCATTCCTTCATTGCTGTCTCAAGAGTTAAACATAAAGATCAGCGTGTATTTTCAGTTTCTGAGGCCATAAACCTGCGCATAAATCAGGGAACAAAGACACTGGCTTTACTAGAGGGCTATTATTTGTCCATTTAAAGTTTGTCCATTTTTTTTTAATTTGCCCATTTAAAGTTCTTGCAGTGACTCTCAGGAGTCACATCTTGCCAAAGTAAAGTCTAAAACCTATGAATCAGTCCTCTATAATAAAGCTAGTTGTTAACCCTGTTTCACACTTTCATTCATTGTGAAGAATTTCTCAATTCTTCTCTGTCACTTTTTTTAATATATGCATATTTTTTCTTTTTAAACATTTTAATTCCAGTATAATTAGCATATGGGGTTATATATGTTAATATGTTAATGTGTTCTATATCTCAGGTGCAGAATATAGTGATTCAACTATTCTATACATTCCTCAGCGCTTATCACGATAAGCGTACCCTTGTCACTTTTGGCTTTAACCAAACCAAACAGAATGAAACTAGAAGTGATTAGATGTCTGTGGAGAAAAGAGGAGGTTGGACTATAGAATCATCAAAACTTATATTTGGAAGAACCATTGGAGACCATTAGGGCACCGCTCCACACTCAGCCCAATTATTCTGTTCCTTTTAGTTGTTGTTTTGAAGTTTAGTCATTTTTGAGAGGGAGACAAAGTGTGAGTGGGGGAGGGGCAGAGAGCGTGGGAGACCCAGAACCCGAAGCAGGCTCCAGGCTCCAAGCTGTCAGCACAGAGCCCGATGCGGGACTCGAACTCACGAACTGTGAGATTGTGACCTGAGCCGAAGTTGGACGCTTAACTGACTGAGCCACCCGGGTTCCCCCCAGTTATTCTACTTCTTGAGATGATATTTAGTTCATGCTCCAACCTTCAGGCCATGGGGTCCAGTGCATATGTTCTGGTTTTGTTTTGTATAGTATTGACAACCTTGTAGAAAGTCTTTCTTCACAATGAATTCCAATCTGTCTCTTTTTCTCCCACCTACCTGCCATAGTCAACACAGGGTGAGTCCTATCCTTGAGCCATGCAGCAGCTTCAGGAGGTGTGTTTGTGTGTGCGTGGTCATCTTGTGGCTTGTGTGAATGAGAATGCGGGTGAAGGTGGTTTGCACATGGGTAGGATGCAGACATGGTTCCATTTCTCTACTGATCTTGGTCCCAACTTGTCCTGGCGTATCAAGCTAAAAAACAGTTTGGGAAGCACCTAGCTAGCCTCATCCTTCTCATTTTTTCTCCCATTCAAATCGATCACCCTTGACTGTTGACTACAAACTGTCCTCTATTCTTCTATGTGATTTGCCTTTTTAAAGTGCTTTTATTATCTGGTTTCTTGTCCTCCAGCATATTTCCACCATTATTTCTATGTCATATCCCTTTCTGAATGATCTGCCTATTTCTCACCCAGTTTACTCTTCAGAAAACACAAAGTCATGAACCAGGAGTTTCCAAAAATTCAAAATTGCACAAATTTTGGTTTTGTACTTTGTTTCTGGCCTTGTCTCAGAGTCTCTTTGTGTCTTCCTCATGGTAGGTACTCACTAAAATTACTGATTCCTTCTCCTTTTTTTTTTTTTTAAGGCAAAACCTGAGCCACTTTGACACACAAAAAAGTATGGCATTGTGACTCTGAAGACTCAAGCAGTTCCTAATTTACCAACAGGTTGGTTATAAATTTCGTTGTTTAGAACCCAAAGCTCCTTGTTTGTTTTAAAGAAAGAACTATGAAGAATGGCTTGGTGTTTTAGACCAGACCCCAAAAGTTTATTTAACAGATCATGTAGCTTTACTTATTGTCCTTAAAAAATCTATAAACCCAGACCACCACTGCAACATCGTTTCCAGAGAAAATAAATTCAGAATTCCAACTTGGAACTCCAAGAAAGGCTTTCTCTCTCTCTGCTGCACCACCAGACCATTTAAGCCAGACTCTCTGGGGGTAGCTCTGGTAGTGATTTTTACAAAGCTTCCAATGCATAGCCAGGCTGGGAACCACAGCTCTGACTGGTCAAGATGCATATATATGCATATAAACTGTTAATTTAGTAAAACAGATGGTGTGCATTACCGAGAGAATATTAATCTCTTGGTTGAAAACTTTGAAAAAAGAAATATTCTTTTACTGTAGAGACTGTAGCACACAATTTCAACTTCAAAGGAGTTGAAAATACTGTAAGCAATCTATAAATTAAGATCTGGATGGCAGCACTATTAGCTCCTTTGCAAGCTGAAACAGACTGGGGTCGTCACGCCTGTGAACTTGATTAATTTCCTCTACTTTTATCCTTTGTCAGTTCTGTGAGGTTGGACAGCCCTAAACTCTTTTCTTTTTCTTCCCTGGCACATACTGCATAATTGCTATAGAGAGTTATATTTTAGAGCCCACAAACACTGACCAAAAGATGAAAATGTTAACTTCTCTATAATACCTAAAGAATATTATGTAATGAATCAAGCATTTATTTTAAAATGTCTTATATCTTAAGCATTTCAAAACCGGTTTATTCCAAAGAAACCTAAGTGTAGCACACACAACATAACCCAGCATAAGAATGTCCAGAAAATGAAAACAGACTGAATAGGGATTTTTTTGAAGTAATACGTAAGTGGCCTGTTTCACTTTCAGATTATAGAATCCCAAATAACCTTTGCAGTTAATCTGCAAACCCATTTACAGAGTACCTTTCCACTGATAATCGCTTCCTTATTTTCTTTAGGATTCAGTGAACTGAAAATTTTATTTAATTATTTGTAACAATCTATCCTTAATTTGAATATAAAGTGACTACATCCCTCTAAATTATTCAGATTAACATCTTAATTAACAATAATTTGGTCTTTACAAAAAAACCTAGATTCTTTCCAATATGAAAACTAATAATTTATCCATAAATTAATAAATTTGACATGAAGACATTTAATGTCCTGAAATATATTCTGAGCCTTTCCACTTTTGAGACCTAAACCACTGAGATTAACACTGGAAGTTATTTCTTTGGCATTATTATGGTTATTAAGGGAAAATAGAGGATCCCCCACCCCAGGGTTGTTCAATAGGAGTGAAACCAGTTTAGCCGACTAAACAGGAGATTTGCAGAAATTCTTTACTTGAGATTCAACTCACCTGCCAAACAACACAGGTGTGCCTTTTAACAACTCAAGGATTTTCTAGGCATCAAATTTGGTTTCAGTATACATTAGCTCCTTCCTAGATTCCAATGAGGCGGGTGCTGCTAATCAGGTGGGAAGAAACTGAAGTCCTGATAAATATGGTATTAACTAAAAAAACAACTGCCCAGGAGCCAAATATTGTTACACCGTGTTAGAGAAGACATTAATGCCGATACTAAGATAGTAAAATAGCATGTCTGTGTTCTATTTCCTTCCGTTTTCCCTAAGACTCTCTGTTTATCTTAATGCTCTACACTAATTCTATGATACTTGTAATCTCCTTAGCATGAAAGCTACAGAGTGATAAGAATACTATGGGGATGAACACTCATGCTTATCACTGCATCACTAATTGTGTGTGTGTGTGTGTGTGTGTGTGTGTGATTTTTCTGCAAATTATAAGGGTGTTTTGTTTTGGCATTTGGTATCCTTTGAGGCTGCACTGTATCAGAATGTTTCAGTGGGCCTATTACAAGTGGGTGGCATGTATCTTATGAATTTGTTTTTCCTGCATTCATTTAAAATGCACTCATTCCCAATTCTTTTTATTTTTTTAATGTTTCTTTATTTTTGAGAGGGGGGGGGACAGAGAGGGAGACACAGAATCTGAAGCAGGCTCCAGGCTCTGAGCTGTCAGCACAGAGCCCCACATGGGGCTTGAACCCACAAACCGTGATATCATGACCTGAGCTGAAGTTGGACGCTTAACCAACTGAGCCACCCAAATGCCCCAACGTGTTCCCAATTCTAAGGTATCTTAGGGCCATTTAGATTCCACTTGAAACCCCAGAGGGATAAGGTTTGGCCCCCAGCAGCTCATGGCTGTCTTGGTGAATACTTCAGCCTGGAACTACTCTCACTCTGGGATGCTGGAACCTTCCAGTGCTTGCAGATGTATTGGTTGTATTTTGCTGGTCAATAACCATCTTATGAGTACTATTAATACCTACCCACTGAGACTAGGCAGCAAGTACATCAGTATGTTTTGGTTAAGTTGGGGTTTTTTGTCTGAGGTGGAGCTTCCTCGTTTGTAACATGAAGGAGTTATTCTGGATGGCATCCAAAACCACTTTCAACTCAAAGTCTCTGAGTCGGATTCCTCATGAACTTGACCAGTGACACACCAAATCGGCAAGGAGAGAAGAGAGGCAAGAGTTTTCCTTTGCTGTCCTCCTTGCTGCCTTTCTTTTACTTTTAAGTTTTTGTTTGTTTGTTTGTTTTTTGAGAGAGAGACAGACAGAGGGAACACAAGTGAGGGAGGGGCAGAGAGAAGGACAGAATCCCAAGCATGCTTTGCACCATTAGCACAGAGCCCTATGTGTGGCCCGAACCCAGGAATTCCGAGATCATGACCTGAAGCGAAGATCAAGAGTTGAACACTTAACCCACTGAGTCACTCAGGCGCACCACCCCCCCCCCGCTTTCTTTTCTACCCCCATTTTCTGCCATTGCTCTCCCTCCTTCGCTATATTGAAAGGGCTGTTATATGTATGGGCATGGGGGTGGGGGGATGCATGAAGATAACGTTCTAAAATCTCTGTGTAATTTTATTTTCAACTCTTATTTTTGTTTATTAGAAACATGTGATAAAGCAGAGTAGTTCAATTTGCTTATGAAGCAGGGTGATGTAGGAGACAGAGGGCAGACGAGGAAATAGGCAAGAGAAACAAAGTGCTCAGTAGAGTGCCCACAAAGAAGAGAGAAACCAGGAAGCAAGAGCAGGATTAGTCCGAGGGAAAGAACTGGGATGGGGGAATGTCCAAAGAGAAGTGCGGCAAAAGTGAGAAATATAACTAGAGAGCAGTTGAAGGTAAGAGGGGGTGGACAGCTACATGACAGAATAAGGTAAACAGACTTGGGCGGGGGGGGGGGGGGGCTGAGCGACCATTAAACATCGGCCAAGAAGAGCAAGATAGAGGTGAAAAGGAGATGGCAGGGTATGAGGGAGAGTGGAGAATTGTGTCCACAGCCCTCACCTTCCCGCATGAGTGTAAGGGCAGGAAGCAGAACATTCCAGTGACTGCTACACACAAAGAGACTTTCCCCTCTCCCTGGTTCTCAGAATAGAGCTGGGTGAGAATTTATTCCAAAGTACTCAGGAGCACCATGTCTGCCATTTGGCTCACGTCATTGGAAACATTACTGGAAGTTTACAATGAATTCGTTAAGAGTCCAAGAGGCAAATTCTGACAGAAACACACCCATAAGCAAATGATTACTGATGATTTCTTTCAAAAGGTAGACCTTCTCCTGTTTGTATCTACTAAAACTTACATGAGTACCTTTCAGGGACCAGTTAGCAGTCAAAGTACTTCACCCATTTAAGAACAACCCGAAGGAGTGGGTACTGTCTTCGTTCTATTGTAGAGATTGAGGAAACCAAACCACAGAGAAGTGAAGTAACTTGCCCTAGGACATGGTGGAAGTCGGGTTTCAACTTAGCCCGCAGAGTCCCGGAGTCATGCTCCTTTGTACTATGTTGCCTTCTACCAACACAGTCTGCGTAGTTATGTAGTCAGTCAATAACCACTGGGTATACGACCAAACGTAGACACAAAATGAATTAAAACAATTCTAGATAATTTGTATTTATCTTCATTTTTCAGGATAATGGCTTTAATAATCAGAAGTATTTAAACAGGATACCTAATTTCCTTATTTAATTTCATTGTGTGATTAAGTCTTGTAACGGATGAACTGAAGTTCATGAACATGCTGTTTAACAATGTCCCAGGCAATGATTCATTGTTATCACAGTTGGTGTCTGGAATACTTCTCTTAAAAGGTGTGTGTGTGTGTGTAGATGTATAAATATATGTGCATATGTATGTGTATACACACATTATAAAAAGTTCATTAGAGTGCTGTTAATTCTGTCTTCTCCATGCTTTGAGTCCTGTGCTATCCTCAGCCAGTTAGCACTTGATGAGTACCCACCCTCCTCCCTTACTATCCTGAACTGGTGTTTGCTGGTGTGTGGTATTACCTCGCTATGGACTGTCTTTTCTTTATTTTGTTTTCTGATGAAGTCTTGACCCATATTAGCTAACAAAGGGTGTGCTACGGTAAAACAAAGGAGAAGTGTCCCATTCAGATATAAAATGCAAGCTTTTTCTTTTTCTTTTTCATTAGGTACTGTTGGGTTGTTTTTGGAAGAGCTGTATCCCATGACATGACCATAGCAGGGTGGAATGGTTCTTGTTCTTTCAAGTCCTAACAATACTTGTTTTATCTGACTATATAATTATTATATTACTTTAAAACCCAAGGTTATCCATCTCCAGAGTTCATGTTCTTATTTTATTTAATATCCCAGTCATTCAAATTCTGAGGGCATTCAAAGATGCGTTTTGTTTTGTTTTTTTAAACTTTTTTTTAATGTTTACTTATTTTTGAGAGGGAGAGAGAGAGAGAGAGAGTATGAGTGGGGAGGGGCAAAGAGAGAGGGAGACACAGAATCTGAAACAGGCTCCAGGCTCTGAGCTGTCAGCACAGAGCCCGACGCGGGGCTCAAACCCACAGACCACGAGATCATGACCTGAGCCGAAGCCAGACACTTAACTGACTGAGCCACCCAGGTGCCCCAAAGATACGTTTTTAAAGATGAAAAATACAAATACTAAAAAGTTCCAGGGGTGCCTGGCGGGCTCAGTCAGAAAAGCGTGCAACTCTTGATCTTAGGGTCCTAAGTTCAAGCCCCACGTTGAGTTTAGAGATTACTTAAATAAATAAAACTTAAAAAAAAAAGTTCTAGACATTACTACATCCACAGTTAAAAGACAGGTCATTATTTGAATATTTTGAGGTCCATTACTATTTATGTTCCCCACTGACCTCCTCTTATCTGGTTATGAGAGAAAAATAGGGGTGTAGGAAGAGAGATCTTAGAGAGGCAAGTGTGTGTGTGTGTCAAAGAAATAAGGAGACAGAAGTTAAAGGGAAACAAGAGTGACATGTAATAACAAAGGAAGATGTTTTCTCTTTAAAATTTTTTTAATGTTTATTAATTTTTGAGAGAGCGAGAGAGAGCAAGAGCGGGGGAGGGGCAGAAAGAGAGGGAGACACAGAATCTGAAGCAGGCTGCAGGCTGTGAGCTGTCAGCACAAAGCCTGATGCGGGGCTCAAACCCACAGACTGTGAGATCATGACCTGAGCCGAAGTTGGACACTTAACCGACTGAGTCACCAGGGTGCCCCAAGATGTTTTCTCTTTAAAACATTGATTGGGAATGAAAGTGATAAAGGTAGGAGATGATGAAGAGAATGTTCAGTATGAGCTTATATATATGTGGGGCTTGAGGAGAGAGGCAGGACCACTGACCAACTTCTGCTTCACTGTGTTGCTTTAGCCCTCTTTTACTCTCAAATATTGATATAGATATAGATATAGATATAGATATAGATATAGATATATAGCATTGGAAATTTAATGTATCTGAAGAACGATAGTTCATGTTTGGGAGATGAGGAAAAGGTAGAACACAATGACTGAATTAAGCATTAGTGTCATGTTAGCACAACCCATTTCTTCTTTATTTTTTTCCTTCAGAACTGATGGTCCAAGTGTTAGAAAACAAATTTGTAATCAGAATCTCCTCTAGGCCGAATATTATGTTTTATTTGCTAGGTGTGCCCAAAATGCACGTTTTCTTGGCCATTAATCTTTGTGTTCCATTTCCTCTACTCCACCCTTGAAGGCATCCCCACTGGCCACAGAGCTTGTTGGAGGCGCCTTGAGGAAGTGATTGAGAAAACAGAGGTGGTCAGAAATTGCTGAACATCACTGAAACCTGGGAGGAATGACCAATTATTTTGGGAATAGTGGCCTGAAAAAGCTACAGTGAGATGGTCATTTTGACATATGGGGGAGTCAAAGGATTGGAGAAGCCAGTGTAAGTTAGGACTCATTGCCATGAGATGTTCACACAGCCCATATGGTTCACTCACTTTTTGCTTTCATTTTGAGAACAGCATTATTCATTCACTGAAGCAATTCAAAATAGACTCATTGGGTGCCTATTATGCTCCAGGCATCCTCCCCCACATTGTAGATATGGTGAACAAAATGAACTAAATCTCCACCCAAACAGAGCTTAAATTCTACTGGAAGAGGCAAGAATAAGGAAAGAGAAATGTTTAGTATATTGGATGTCATATGCTAGGGAGAAAAAATTTAAACCACTGGGGAGTTGGGGGTGTTATACCAAGTGTGGGGGTGGGGAAGGGGGAGGTGGGTTTTAAAATTTTAGTTAGGTGGCCAGAGGAGCCCTCCCTGAGAAGATGACTTCTGGGTAGGGACCTGAAGGAAATGAGGGAGTTAGCCATGTGGCCAGTTTTCTGCAGGCCATTCCCAGAGCAGGGAGCACATCCGCCTTGTCTGGGCAACATTGGAGAGGCCAGTGTGGCTGCAGCAGAGAAAGTGAAGGGGAACGTAGTGGGAGATGGGGACGGAGAGAGGGAATGGGGTCTGTGTGTGTGACCCTGTATGTCCATGTGTGCACCCGAGTGTCTGTGTGTTTCTGAGTGTCTCTATGTGTACTTAATCTGTTTGTGTGTTCTTGCATCTCTGTGGGTCTGTGTGTGTGCCCATGCATCTTTGTGTGTGTCTTTGTGAGTGTGTACATGTGGGGGGCTGTATATAAGTCTCAGCAGCTTGTGGAGGGCTCCGTAAGTCCCAACAACAACTTTGGCTTTTATTCTGACTGCAATGGGGAGACACTGGCATGTTCTGTGAGAAGAAGAGGTATCCAGGTTAGGTAGGATCACTCAGAATAGGAAGGTCAGTGTAGGAAACAAGATGCCAGTTGGGAGGCAAGTGCAACAATCCAGCTGAATGATGGCAGTGGCTTTAATGAGGCTGGTACAAGAGCAGTGGTGAGAGATGGTCAGATTTTGCATTTTTGGTTCTCTTTTGAAGGTAGAGCTGACAAGATTCACAAATGACTGGCTGTGAAGTATGAGTAAAAGAGAAGAGCAGAGGAAGACATCAGGGTTTTGGCCTCAGCCAAAGGGGGGAGTTGTTTCCTAAATTGAGGAAAGCTCTAGAAAACAGGTTCAGGGGTGAAAAGGAGAATTCAGTTTCTTTTTGTTGTTTGTTTGTTTGTTTGTTTTGAGAGATAGAACAAGAACAAGTGGGAGAGAGGCAGACAGAGAGGGAGAGAGAGGATCCCAAGGCAGGCTCTGCACCATCAGCGCAGAGCCCTATTCCGGGCTTAAACTCATGAACTGTGAGATCATGACCACAGCAGAAAGCAAGAGTCAGATGCTTAACCAACTGAGCCACGCAGTCGCCCCAAGAGTCCGGTTTCACACATCTTGAGTTAGGCTTCCCAGTAGACATCCAGAAGGAGGAGCCACGCAGGCAATTGTATCTACAAATCCAGAGTTGAGGGCAGAGCTTCAGGCTTAAAAAGTACACTTTGGAGTCATCTGTGGTTAGGTGGCATTTAAGCCGTGAGACTAGCCAGTCTCTCAGACTGAAAGTAGATGGGAAAGAGATATTCTAGGAGTTGTGGATGAAACAACAAAAGAGATTGGGAAGGCACAGCCATCTAAGTCAGAGAAAAACCGGGGCAGAGAGTCTGGAAGCCACGTGAAGAAATTTTTTTAAGGAGGAAGAGGTAGAGTGATTGATGGTGTCACATGTGGCTGAGGGGACAAGCTGAAGGAAGATGAAGAATGAAGTCCATGGTGGTCCTTGACGGGAGCGGTTCTATGGAGAGGGTGGGGCACACACCAGATAGGAGTGGGGTCAGTGGAGAATGGGAGGTAAAACTGGGGGCAGGAAGTATGAACAGCTCCTTAAAGAGAGGAGAGAAATGGTGTGGGGACTGGAAGGAAAGTGAATCATGAAAGGTGTTTTGTTTTTTTATTTAACTTTTTATTTTTTAAGATGAGAGAAATAATCACCTCCTGCTGTGTTCCTTTGTGTAAGTTCAGGAAAGGTGCCCTTTCCTCTGTACGGCAGCTTGGAGAGCAGACTATGGGCATAGGGTCTCAGGCCATATGCAGCCCCGCCTCACAACTGCTGTTTTCACCACCCCCTTCCCCAGTGTATTGTCACCTGGTTAAATTCTTTAAGAAAATAGTTCAGATGCAGATTTTCCATCTATATTTATGTCTATCTGACTTTGTACTAAAACACATTAGTTTGATATCATTTAAAAACAATGGCACGCACATTTTATAGTTCTAGAATATGAGAGTTACAAAGTACTTTAAAAATATTTAATTCAGGGGCGCCTGGGTGGCTCAGTCGGTTAAGCGGCCGACTTCAGCTCAGGTCATGATCTCACGGTCTGTGAGTTTGAGCCCCGCATCAGGCTCTGTGCTGACCACTCAGAGCCTGGAGCCTGTTTCGGATTCTGTGTCTCCCTCTCTCTCTGACCCTCCCCCGTTCATGCTCTCTCTCTCTGTCTCAAAAATAAATAAATGTTAAAAAAAATTAAAAATATATATATATATTTAATTCAACATTTTATAGATGAGGAAATCAGAATCCCTAAGTGACTTCTTAATATATGTTAAGTTGTAAAGTGAATATTGCAGTACTGTACCAATTGCAATGACATTTTGTGTATGTTACTCTTCAAAAATGGTAAATTTGAAGAACTACCTGATTTCAGTGCAGAAGAAAAATCTGAATTACAAGCAAGTTTTGACTATTTAGAAGTTGAAAACTGTTTTCCTCAATGATATATCTGTGCTGACAAACTATTTACGAGTATATCACCAGGAGGTTTTTGTTTCAGGTTAATGCAAAGTCATCTTTATAAATGACTTTTGAATAGTAACATCAAAAGAAAGGAAGTAACAATGAAGTTGTATACCGGTAATATGGTAGACAGATAATAGACACACCTTTTCTTCGTGGTTCAAAGCAATAGCTGTTTCTATGTTTGATTTAGGGTTTGTAAAGAATTAATAAAAAGATCTAAAGAACAAGGCTGATGTCATGTTTTGCCTGTGATTATTACAAACTGCCACACCTCTAGGACCTGGGACATAAATCTTCCTGACAACAAATATGCCCTAAGTCAACGACTTCCCCACTGTGCAATTCATGCACATATGTGATTCTATAGAGTTAAGCAATGTTTTGTCTTGCAATCAAAACATTATGTGAAAGATTATATTGTAGTTTTTTGACATGGTGAATAAAGCAGCCAATGAAATTTGGTTAAGCAAGCTGATCATTTATTTGTTAGTTTCTAGATTTTATATACCATAGAGGAGAAAAGCGAATAATAAAATTCCATTATCTCATGTTAATTTCCAGATGAGATAGACAGGATCAAATAAGTCAAAGCACAGATGTTATTAAGCTGTATATACAGTATTATGGGCATTTGATAGTCATTGAATTTATCAGTCAAAAAGGACAGCTTATAATGTTGGATGGAATGTTAAGCATACTCTCAAAAACTATCTGTAATTGTCTAATTTTAATCCTTTCAAGTAAATAATCTTTAAATGAAGGGAAAGTCATATTCTTTCAAATTATAATCTTGCAACAAATATAGGGCCTTAGTTTATACTTCAAATGATCAAATTAATCCTCAAATAATTGTTCTTTTTGTCTCTTAAAACACATTTGTATATACATTTATAAATAATATATTTGTCACTAAATGATTTTTCTACAGATGGTTTGGCATCACACAATAGGAATTCAGGAACACACAGTATGTTTTTTCATTAGTTTGTTTTGCTGTCTTTGGTTTTGTTTTAGTAGTCTCTGTACAATCTCTGTACTCAACATGGTGCTTGCATGCACAACCCCAAGATCAAGAGTCACATGCTTGGGGCGTCTGGCTGGGTCAGTCCCCAGTGTAACTGGGGGACTCTTGATTTCAAGGTTCTAAGTTCAAGCCCCACGTTGAGCGTAGAGATTACTTAAAAATTAAAAAATCTTAAAAAAAAAAAAAAGAATGGTGTGCTCTACTGACTGAGCCCCCCAGACACCCCTGTTTCGCTCTGTTTGTAAGCAGAGTTGACTAATTATAATCCATCCAGAATTGCTACTTGGCAACTTGATGCATAGGTTAGGATCACCAGTTTCTTACATCCTTTTTCCTAACAGCCAATTAATTTTGACTTTCAAGAAACTGTGTTTCACTGGGTTAGGCAAAACCAAGCTCAACTCTAAGTAGCACACATCTCCACAAGCCTACCTGGTTAAAATGGCGCTGCTCTTGTCTCTTCACCGCCTGGAAAGCTTTGGCTGACTCTCAGAGCAGGAGAGTTCTCAAAAGGGTGGATATTAGACCCCCATATATATATACTAATGTTTGCCTTACCTACTCACTGAACAAATGTGAATGGGGGACTTTAATGATTATGACTTTTTTTAAACTATGGTTATGACTATGAGCCTTAATTTTTTTTTGTTCAGAGTTTATTTATTTTGGGGTGCCTGGGTGGCTTAGTTAAGCATCCGACTTCGGCTCCAGTCATGATCTTGCGGTTCACAAGTTTAAGCCCCGTGTTGGCTCTGTGTGCTGACAGCTCAGAGCCTGCTTCAGATTCTGTATCTCCCTCTCTCTCTACCCCTCCCCTGCACTCTCTCTCTCTCTCTCTCTCTCTCTCTCAAAAATAAACATAAAAATTTTTTTAATTGCATAGGAGAATACTATTTCCTCCTACCCTTCAAAAAACGTCAACAAAGGGAAAACGAGAAGGCATGGGAGAGTCAAAGGAGAAGAGAAATGGAGAAAGAACGGTTCAAAAGAGCAAAAGTAGCTAGAGTGTGGTGCAGCTATGGTCCATATCGGGAACCAGCAGGAGAGTTACAGTCGCTGAGAAATCTTCCTTACCACTCCAGACATTTACACTTCAGTCTCAAATTTTGCTTACTTTTTGTTCATTCTTACCCCAACTCCCTCCTACTTATGGTCACGTGCTTATATTTGCCTCTTAATTGGGAGCAAAGAACAGTAGCCTACAGCCTGCTCATTCCAAATTCCTCCTTGTCTCAAGTGTTAGGAAGGAAAGGCAGATCTATTCCAGGAAACTGGTAACAATATTTACTCTCATGTCTAGAATTAAGCAATCTGTAGAAGGTCCCACAGCAGGTTAATGCTGGAACCAGGTTTATCATGCACAGCTGCTGAGTTCTCATTGTGTGCATGGGTCATGGGGCCGTGGGGCCACCAGGCTGTTCCACACGGTGTTCCAAATCTCATACTTGTCAACTGCAAGGAACTTCCTACGCCCGTGGTTGGAAACAAGCTTGATTAAACATAACACATTCAAAAAAGCCTCACTACCATAACTTCCAAACTTTAAAAGGACTGAATACCTATTTCAGTTCATATATATATATGTACATATATATATATACACATTTTTATTTATTTTTGAGAGACAGAAACAGAGCACTAGCAGAGGAGGGGCAGAGAGAGAAGGAGACACAGAATCCGAAGCAGACTCCAGGCTCTGAGCTGTCAGCACAGAGCCCAACGCGGGGCTCCAACCCACCAACCGTGAGATCATGACCTGAGCTAAAATTGGATGCTTAACTGACTGAGCCACCCAGGCACCCCTCTTTCAGTTCTAAGCAAAAAGTGTCATAGGTAGTAAACTGATATTATCAGTTTCATGGAAAGAAGGAATATTCTAACAAACATGAAATTTTACTCAATTACTCAAGCTCTTAAGTTAGAGGTGTGGCCATATATTTACAGGTAACAAAGGGAGCTGACTTTAAGAATTAATGTCATTTTGCATTCTGAAGCACTAGCCAGAACCTGATTTTTGTTTAGCTTTTTCTGATATTTTCAAGTATGCCATGTGTTTCTTATCTAATCCAGACTAACACCTGAGAAGTAGTCTTTTGTAACTTAATATATATCCTGCTAGATTTCAGTGGTAGACTGTTCTTTAAGGTAAATGTTTGTTAAAGGATCAAGATTATCCTTTGAAAGATGAATAAGAACCAAAAGAATCATAAGCATTTGAGCTCAAAATAATGCACATCTTCTTATGTTCACAATATTCCTTTAAAAAAAAAAGGGAATGTGCAAGTGTTGTCATGACAATATTCTGGAAAGGTAGAAAATATAACTTCAATAAGAAATTAAGCCATCTCATAGTTGGCTTTTATTACCCATTTACCTTTATATATTATTAAAGCTCTTTTATAATGCAACAGTCTTTTTCTCACTGCATATTTCTGACTGAAAAATTTTTTAACTTTTATTATAAATCAGATTCATTTTCTAAACAAATCGATTTTGGTATGTGAGCTTTACACCAGTGAAGGTGGCAAGCCTTTTAAAGTCATGTACCAACTGGAAAATGGTCATTTCAGAGAAGATATACTGAAACAATGCCATATCCCCCAATGCCTCTATGTAAATACTGGACGCAAAAACAGATTCAAAATCCAATCCTATCACCAGCGTCCTCAGTCTCTCTATTGTTGTTGCAGCGTTTGTGTCTTTGACTCCTTCACACCCTCCACCTTCACATAGCTGTCCTTAAACGATTTTTGGTGGTTGGTTGATCCGGTTTCTATTACTGAAGAGCAAGAGAAAGTTTCAGGAATGTAACAAAATTTGGCATCATCCAACAAGTAGAGTATTTAAAAAGCACCTCCTTGATGGAGTCTACAGGAATGAAATCTAAGGGGGTGAGGGGTGTTACCATATGGGGTACAACAGAACGAGGGTGTAGGCTGTGGCAGGGGCAAAGGAAAGGAGTCATGGGCCCTCCCAAACACAGAAAAGAAAATGTGGTCTGGGCCAGGCCTGGGAGAAGATGAAATTAGATCTTACAGTCATGAAAGGAAGAATCTGGACAAGATGCAGAATGGGAATCTCTGGGTGAACACACACATTGGCCTTCTCATTGGATGGTGTACATAATGAAGGAAGTTTTGGCTAGACACAAGCAGAAGTCAATGTGATATATCAAATTATAACACTTCATGATCCTATAAGAAGGGTAGGTATGAGCACTTGTTGGTAATTCTTAGAAATTGTTTGGCAGTGGGTCTTAGGTATGTAATTAAATGAAAACTGGAAATTATGTTTGGTTCTTATTGTCATGTGGGTTCCTTATCCACATGAAGTTCTTCTTGGCAATGTCATTGTACAGTGGTGCATAAATAAGGACCATGAATTTCATTTTGCTCTCATTTAGTGCTACTTGTGTGTTGCCACTGGAGGATGTGGTTGTTTGGGATCCTAGTTAATAGTCCTCAGTGTCTAATCAATTCACAAATAAAGTTTCAGTGATTCTCTACTCATAGTTCGTTTCATTTTGAGGGCTAGAAGCCAATCAAAATGGTGTTGTTTCCCCCACATAAGTGTTCATTGTTACCAGCACCAGCAAATTACCAGTTAGATACTATATCTAGGGAAGCCAGTTATAGAAGCAAAAGTAAGCTAATACATGCGTAGAATTTTTGGATTTGGAAGTGCCATCTGTGGAGTGAGGTTCTGTCTTAATATGTATATCTGAAGTACAGAATTTGGTCAAGTGGATTTCTGTTAAGTAAAAGGTACCAATAGTATATTACTACCATTGAAAAAATGACTTCCTTGGAGCACTTGGCTGGCTCAGTCTGTAGAGCATGAGACTCTTGATCTCAGGATCATAAGTTTGAGCCCCACATTGGGAGTAGAGATTATTTAATAATAATAATAATAATAATAATAATAATGATAAAATGCAAGAAAGAAAAAATGACTTCCCCTTTGCATTTTTTTTGATTTCCCATAACTTGTATTTAGGAAGTCCACCAGAACTTTAGCACACCTTTGTCATATCATTTCCCTGAGAAAACATATGCAAATCATGGTGAGATTCAACCTAAAGGAAGACCAGAATTCACATTATCCCCCTCTATTCACCAGTCATAAGGCTTCTTGTATCTGAGAACAGTTGTACATACTGGGTGTTTAAAAAATGAACAATTCCCGGAACACCTGGGTGGCTCAGTAGGTTAAGCGTCCGACTCTTGATTTCAGCTCAGGTCATGATCTTATGGCTCATGGGTTCAAGCCCTGCATGCAGCTCTGTGCTGACAGTGTGGAGCCTGCTTGAGATTCTCTCTCTCTCTCCTTCTCTCTCTCTCTCTCTCTCTCTGCCCCTCCCCGGCTCATGCACCCCCCCCCAAAATAAAATAAATAAACTCAAAAAAATGAACAATTCCAGCTGTGATCAAAGCAAAACAACAAAAAAATACCCCCAATTAGCTATTAACCACCCACACACAGGTCTGAACTATACTACTTCTCTAGTGATTCTTTCAGCCATAGAATGGAAATACACCCTAAAATTAGAAGATTGTAAACAAACTGTGTTTTTGAAATCCCATTTAATGTTTAATTTTAAAATGTCTATCTTAATTTGATTTGGCTACCCAAAATAGAAAAATGTTGGCTTCAACTTAGTCTGGCTCTTCTCTGAAACTACCCTAAAGACGCCAAGAGCTCTTAATTAGCACTCACACAATGGGACTTAATTCATAGGCATATGCCACAGAAATAATGTTTCTGCATTAAATTACAGCAGCTGTGAAATCTGTTACCAGGAGTCAGCGAATTTTGTAAAATACTGTACTATATTTCCTGAGAAATTTGCGCCCTCTTTTGGATAAAAATTGTCAAGACATTTAAAGGTGAACTTTTAAAAAATGTAGTCAATGGCTTAAAAATAAACACAGTTTTGTTTTAAAGACCGTGGGAAAGGAGGAGAAAGAACAGATGTTAAAGACATTGTGGAGACAATATTAGCAGAGCTTCAAGGTCAAGATTTTGCCACTGCAAGGCAAAAACGGCTATGTGAAGGACCCAGCATTAGGAATCTCTCGTTTTCTTTTAAATCAAAATGTGTTAGGAATTTTTGCCCTATGTTAAATTACAAAGCAATGTTTCTTAGGGCTAGTCTTCTCTAGAAAACAGTGGTAAGCATCGACCTTCCTCTTAAGACTATAATTTTTGTATGGATAGGGACAAATTGTCCCTTGAGTGGTCTTTCTGCCTGGATGAAGCAGATCTCAAGGAGATGTTTCTTTCAGATGTAGGGAAATACATAAATATATTTAAAGATACCTTGGGGAACATTTTGAAAATTTTCTTCATTTTTCTTTTTCATCCAAGCATCTCGGTAGAGTTGTCTATCATCACGATCTCTTTCTCCACCATCCCATTGACCTCTGAAGCCAATGCTACCTTTCTCACTCGAGTGAAACATCACAAGCAAGGTGACAAGTGACTCCATGTGATGGGATTTAGTAGACATCTCCCTCTCCCTTTCCTTATCTTGCATCTTGTTTGACCTTTCTGTACCTTTTGACACAGAGGCCCAGTGGTTCCTCCTTTGTGAAATACTTTCTTCTTTGGTTTCTACAAGTCTGTTCTCACTTCTGTTTCTCTGTCTGTCCATGGTTCTTTGTCTATCTCCTGCTTACTGGGTGCCATCCCCAGCATTCTGTGCTTGGCACTTACCCCTTTTCACATCACACCCTTTCCCTGGGCAAACTAATGGCTCCAAAACAGAATTCCCTGACCCAGTCCCAATTTCCAGTCCCTGCTGGACACCTTCTCCTTTTGTTGGGGAGCTTATAGATAATGCAAACTCAGTCTGTCCAAAATCAAACCTCTCATCTCTAACTCAGCTTTCCTTTGCTTCCTCCTCCCCCTTCTTCCTTCTGTATTCTCTGTCCTTACGAAACACCAACTCTCTCTAGCAAGTCTTGATTTGTTATGAATCATGTTGGGGCCCTCACGTCCTCTGTACTCCGCATCACCCCATCTGGCTGACTCTATCCCTGAACCATCCCTTGAATCATTCTCCCCTCTCCACGCCCACATTACTCTTCCTGATTCAGGCCTTCATCACTTCATTGACTATCACGATGGCCTCCTGACTGGTCTCTCTGCCTGTAGCCTTACCCCTCTAAGCCATATGACTCCCAGGTGACTTTTCTAAAAGATAGATCTGATTGTGTCTTGTCCCATTTTAAAGCCCTTTACTGGTTCTCCAGAACCCACAGTGTGAAATCCGTGTACTTTTATCATAACATAAAACATATCCCAGAATCTGCTGCCCATCTTCTGACACACCTGACCTTGGAACACTCGGCTGGGATCGTACCAAAACCACTTCACAGTGTTCCTCTGCCAAGATTGTCTTTTTTTTCTTCATCAGTCTGGAGAATTGCTTTTCATTAACTTTTTAAACAAACTCTTTCCTCCTCAACAGGCCAGGTGTGAGGGCTACTCCCCCATTCTTCCTGGCAGCATGCTTCCATTGTTGCATCAACCACACAGAAGTGGAGTTTTTACCTATTTTTCCACTGTCCTAAGAGATATTTGGGAGTCAACACAGAATCTGATTCATCCTTATTGTAGTTTTTGTTATAACCATATTGGCTACCATTTATTGAATGCCAGGAGGAAAAAAAATGAGGTTTGGAGATATTAAGTGAACTGTTCAAAGCCATATGTATCCAGTTGGTTGCAGAGTTGTGACTTAATCTTGGGGTTTTTAGGTCTAAAATCTGTGCTCTTTTTGAAATAATGCACTATAAATTGGAGGTTTCTTGGTAATATTGCTAGTACCAATAATAAGTATTATAACTACTACTGTGAATCAAGAATTCTACTAAATGCTTTATACAATGATCAGTTTCTGGAGAATTGAGAATTTATTTGGTTTCACTTCAACAGTTTGATATAAATAGTTCTTTAAAAAATTTTACTAAAGACATTCATAAATTTGACAGGAGTATAGTTAAACAGGTGGACCAAATGACCTCAAATCTCCTTTCCAGCCCAAGATTCCTTGATTCTACAAACATTTTTCTTCTTTTGACTTAAAAAAAAAGTCTTTTCATAAATTTATTTTCTTAACAAGCTATCCTAGCCATAGTTCACATGGTTATAATAATGTGGAGATTTTTTTCTTTCCTATTGAGAGAAAACACACACACACACACACACACACACACACACACCCCAAACCCAACAACAGTTCCTATGTGTTTTCCTGTGTAACCTCCTATATAATTGATGCTGTGAATTTCTAGGGATATGATTGGAATTAAACAGGAAATACAGCTTATTTGTCACAGAGTTTAAAACCTAGCAGAGATTGCACATTACCCAAATGATCCCTTCAATGACCCTATAATTAGGAACAGAGTCAAATGCTCACGAATAAAGGACTACTGTACTCTGAAGCTATATAACAAAGAACCTGACCTGTCCTCTATGTCAGGAAGAATGCCCCTGAGGAAGTAAGCTAGGTCTGAGGCTTGGTGAATGAAGCAGGATACTCAGGAGGGGTATAGGAGGAAAGCCTTGCAGATACAGCCAGCAGGCTGTGTAGGGATCTGAGGTAAGAGGCAGTCAGAGGGGGGTGAGTGTGGAAGGAGGTGTCATGCTGAAGCTAGCCATCAGCACTGCTGGGCCCCCGGGTACTTAGCCTTCACTTGGATTGTCTATAGACCTGAACTTTGACCCATTCTTCGGGGTTGCCCAAAGACAGCGTGGCCCCTACAAGTAAGATCTAGGTCTCCCATATCTTTGTATCTCACAGGGTATACAGATCGGGAATGCTCAATGAATGCTTCTTAATTTACTTGACCTAAGGTTCTTCCCTTCTACCTCCTTCTACCTCTATTACTAGAAGATACTCAAAAATACCAACCTGATTTATTTTTTAATGGCTTGAACAAATTAGTCAATCATTTTCCATAAAATAGTCTGAGCAGAAAGCAATTCTGCAAATCAGTATTAGGGACATTGTGTATGTAAAGATCACTAGAAAACGAATTCTTTCTCTTAAAAATCTACTTTCTTTTTATCCACATTTTCTTAAGAAAAGGTATAAATATATAGCAACATTGAAAGAATTGTATAGTGAACACCCATTGCTATGGATTGAATTGTATCCCTACCAAATGTGCTGAAGCCCTAACCTTCAGTGTGACTATATTTGGAGAAAGGGCTTTTAAGCAGTAATTAAGGTTAAAAGAGGTCATAAGGGTGGGCCCTAATCAGATAGAATTGGTGACCTTATAAGAAGAGGAAAAGCAATCTCTCTCTCTGCCATGTGAGCACACAGTGAGATGGTGGTTGTCTGCAACCCAAGGAGAGAGCCCTCAGACACTGACCTAGCTGGTCTGATCTTGGACTTCTAGTCTCCAGAACAGTAAGAAAATACATTTTGGTTGCTTAAGTCACCTAGTCTATAGTATTTCATTACAGCAGCCCAGGCTGACTAATATACCTGTACATTGGACCCACCATCTAGATGCTACATTGATATTTTACTTGCTTCTCTCCCTATGGTTATTGCTTTTTATGGCCTGTTTGAAATAACTGCCTACCCCCAAGTCATGAAAATGTGCCCCTATAATTTCCTCTCAAACTTTATGGTTTTAGCTTTTATATTTAAGCCTATGATCTACCCCTAATTAATGTTATGTTTGGTGTGAGTTAGGGGTCACGGCTCATTTTTCCATAGACTCTCCAGTTATTTTAGCACCATTTGTGTAAATTCCCCTTATGTTGCTTTGGTGCCTCTGCTGAAAATCAAATGCTTGTGTAAGTGCAGGTCTACTTATCTATCTTTAAACATATGTCAGTACAGGGGGCACCTGGGTAGCTTAGTAGGCTGGGCATCTGACTTCAGCCCAGGTCATGATCTCACAGTTTGTGGGTTCGAGGCCCATGTCAGGCTCTGTGCTGACAGCTCAGAGCCTGGAGCCTGCTTCAGATTCTGTGTCTCCCTCTATCTCTGACCCTCCCCTGCTCATGTGCTCGCTTGCTCTCTCTCTCTCTCTCAAAAATGAATAAACATTAAAAAAAATTTTTTAATGTCAGTACAGAGCAATCAACATCCAGAAGTTTCTTTCTTAAAGATCATCTTCTTATTTAACCTTTACACACCATAATATGGGTAAGAATTTCATAAGGAGGATATAATAATAATAAATGCTAATAACCTATTGGAAAAAATGAGAACTTGTAACTTTAAAGTAGGAATCAACTTCTCTCTCTTTCAAGGACTTTACGTTCATATTGATCATTGAATACATTGAAATCCTTATTTGAAAAGGAAGGGGGCCTTTATTTTTTTTTTCAATATATGAAATTTATTGTCAAATTGGTTTCCATACAACACCCAGTGCTCATCCCAAAAGGTGCCCTCCTCAATACCCATCACCCACCCTCCCCTCCCTCCCACCCCCCATCAACCCTCAGTTTGTTCTCAGTTTTTAACAGTCTCTTATGCTTTGGCTCTCTCCCACTCTAACCTCTCTTTTTTTTTTTTTTTTTTGTCCTTCCCCTCCCCCATGGGTTTCTGTTGAGTTTCTCAGGATCCACATAAGAGTGAAACCATATGGTATCTGTCTTTCTCTGTATGGCTTATTTCACTTAGCATCACACTCTCCAGTTCCATCCACGTTGCTACAAAAAGCCATATTTCATTCTTTCTCATTGCCACGTAGTATTCCATTGTGTATATAAACCACAATTTCTTTATCCATTCATCAGTTGATGGACATTTAGGCTCTTTCCATAATTTGGCTATTGTTGAGAGTGCTGCTGTAAACATTGGGGTACAAGTGCCCCTATGCATCAGTATTCCTGTATCCCTTGGGTAAATTCCTAGCAGTGCTATTGCTGGGTCATAGGGTAGGTCTATTTTTAATTTTCTGAGGAACCTCCACACTGCTTTCCAGAGTGGCTGCACCAATTTGCTTTCCCACCAACAGTGCAAGAGGGTTCCCGTTTCTCCACATCCTCTCCAGCATCTATAGTCTCCTGATTTGTTCATTTTGGCCACTCTGACTGGTGTGAGGTGATATCTGAGTGTGGTTTTGATTTGTATTTGGAAGGGGGCCTTTAAAGTGCAAAATAAAGAATGATGTTACTACCATTAAATCCTAATTTGAGGTTCACCATATTTTAATAAAGATGACCCAAGAGGAGTCTAAAGTAGTTGAATAGCAAGGGGTATTTCTAAGACTTCGGCATATGAACTTAGACAAGTGATTTTCCTTCCTTCCTTCCTTTCTTTCTTTCTTTCTGTAAGCAGAAAGAAAGAAAGAAAAGTATGAAAGAAAAAAAGAAAACTATGGGGACAGATGTTAACTAGATTTGTTGTGATGATTTCGCCCTTGAACAGTGCAGGGATTCGAGGTGCCCACTCCTGTGCAGTCAAATGGACTTATAACTTTTCTTTAAATTTATTTATTTATTTTGAGAGAACATGTGCACATGAGGGGGATGGGCAGAGAGAGAGGGAGAGAGAGAATCCCAAGCAGGCTCCTCACTGTCAGCACAGAGCCCCAGGCAGGGCTCAAACTCATGAACCGTGAGATCAGGACCTGAGCCAAAATCAAGAGTCGGACACTTAACCGAATGAGCCACCCAGGTGTCCCAAAAATCTGCTTATAACTTTTGATTCCTGAAAATCAGGATAGCCTACTGTCGACAGGAAGCCTTATTGATAACATAACAGTCAATTAACATATATTTTGTATGTTATATCTATTATATACTGTATTCTTACAAAGTAAGCTTAAGAAAGAAAATGTTATTAAGAGAATCATAAATGAGAGAAAATACATTTACATTACTATACTGTATTCATCGAAAAAATCTGCATATATGTGAACCTACATGGTTTAAATCCGTGTTGTTCAAGGATCAACTGTATATACAAATACTGAATCATTACGTTGTATACCTGAAACTAGTATAATGTTATGTGTCGGTTATAACTCCATTGGAAAAGAAGAAAGAAAGAAAAAATAAAGAAGAAAATAAAGGGCCACTTGAGTGGCTTAATCAGTTAAGCATCCGACTTCAGCTCAGGTCATGATCTTGTGCTTCGTAGGTTCAATTCCCGTGCCGGGCTCTGTGCTGACAGCTTAGAGCCTGGAGCCTGTTTCAGATTCTGTGTCTCCCTCCCTCTCTCTCTCTCTCTCTCTCTCTCTCTCTGCCCCTCCCCTGCGTGCACTCTGTCTCTGTCTCTCAAAAATAAATAAATGTTAAAAAAAATTTTAATAAAAAAAGAAGAAAATAAAGTAGTTTTTAGACTGTTCCTATTACAACAGGGTGTTGTAAAGGTTAGTGAGTTTCAGGGAAACACTTTAGTAAAACATACAGATAAAACAGTCCAAAAATATATGGTATGAGATAATTGATAAACACAAGGTGTTTTCCTCGAACATCTGTGTAGTGGGTATTCCTCTTTGTGTAAAAACTTATAACCAGCATATTAACATTCTCCTTTATGCAATTTGGAGTTTGGTCTCTGCACTAATGAAGGTAGAGAGAAACAAATTGCTCCTTTAGACTGAATACACTCAGGCAGGTGAGAGGAACAATGGATGTCAGTCTTTCTTCGCAGCCTCCGCTAAGCTTGCCAACCCAGGTGAATTTGCTTGCCCTGGACTCCGGTAATTCAATAGCCTCTTTCCTTCCGGTAGGGATTGCCTGGCCACTTACAGTCTGCCATGAGTCTTTGTCTCATGCCACTCACAAATGTTGTGGTTTAAACACAAAGAATTTTAACATCCTTCACATCCCAAAATAAACAGCAGCTCTGGAAATGTCATAGGGCTTTCACTGCACAGGAAATGGATTTAAATAATTCGTGGGGCATTGTGCAAACTTTCTGATGCTCTCTCTTCCCTCCAGTTTCAAGAATAAACAAGTATGAGTGTTTGGAGATGTGAACCAAGAAATGAACTTTCTAGTTGTGTTGGTGTGCATTAAAAATCATTCTATGAATGTGGCCTGATGTTTTAGGATATGAAGTTTATATACTCTGAGTATCTATTTTTTTAATTTAAGTATAATAAATGCAGCGTTTTAAATAATAAAAGTGACCCTCCATAACAATTTTATTGGTTTGACTATAGGATAATTTACAATATTTTCCTCACTATAATTATTAAAAGCAGCATCAGATGATCAGATCTAATAAGCTAGTTTTGAGGGAGAGAAATCTTTTGCTAAACCGAGAAATATAAACAAATAATAAGGGGCGCCTGGGTGGCTCAGTCGGTTGAGCGTCCGACTTCAGCTCAGGTCGCGATCTCGCGATCTCGCGGTCCGTGAGTTCGAGCCCCGCGTCGGGCTCTGGGCTGATGGCTCAGAGCCTGGAGCCTGCTTCCGATTCTGTGTCTCCCTCTCTCTCTGCTCCTCCCCCATTCATGCTCTCTCTCTCTATCTCAAAAATAAATAAACGTTAAAAAAAAATTAAAAAAAAAAAACAAATAATAAATAGAACAATATTGAAACAAATAATAGAAAGACAGAATCCGAGTTGTATCTCTTATTTGTATATCAACCCTGGGTGTCTGACTAGGGATTTTTATACATTTCATGCAGAGAAGTAGGCAAAGAAAAAAGGTTAGCAGTGTCCTACAAAAGACTCTTGGGGAGTGGAAAAGGACCACTCAAGCATGAATGCTGCCTCATGAAGCCAAAAGTAATAAGAGTTACAGGAAAGTCAGGTGAATAAATTATTCCAGCCTGGAGGCAGGCTCACCTAAAAGCTAAGAACTCCACTGCGAAGGACTAGTTCCCTATGCCCTTGACAATATCAAAAAAATAACATGTTAATAAGGCTAATGGCTCTTAACAATTCCTTTCAAGCCCTGTTTTCTATGTAACATGGCACATTCTTTGGAAAGAAGCGTGTTTATTCACTTCAATTAGTTGGAAATCTCACTTGCCAGGGAAGAAATATTTCAGGAGCTCTGGGGAAAACATTCCTAATCATTGGAAAAGAAAGTAGCACTGACTTATTGGGTAAAGAAGTAAATCGGTACATAAAGCAAGAAGAGATTTTAAGAGCTTCTGTTGAATTTTCCTCTCCTGATTATTTTGACTTTGTTTTTCAGTTTAGAAATGTACATATAATAGCATGGGTCTCTACGATCATAGTCACACAAAAATATATGTTAGAAAAAAAACTAGGTGTGGGCAGTAATATTTCAGTGACCCAACCAGTTCCACATTAAAAAAAAAAAAAAAAAATCTTTGTTTCCAGCTTTGTTTCAAAAAGAAACAAAGCATCCCATTGGCCATCAATCAATCATGTACGTTGGCACCTTTTCTAATTCTCTGTAAAGAAACATTTCCTGCTATGTTCAAGTTCTAGAGATCAGTTTGTGTGGTGTCTTAATGACCTAGCTAATTCCTCTCTTTAACTCAGTGTTACCAACTTGTTGAATGAAACTGTATTTTTCTTGCCAACTACCCAGTTAATAAAATGGCCCATTAACGCAGTCCAATCTCACTGACTGATTTTGCTGTGGTGTCTGTTCTTGTTCCTGCTCCCACGAACACCACACTTGACTGGTGGGGACACGCTCCCTTTCCTTAGAGCTAGCTTCTTCATGCAATTTGCCTGTCAGTCCTTTGGGGGCAAGAAAATCATCATATTTATTTCTATTTGATCTTATTCATTACCAATATCTTATTTGCATTTAATTTTTAGCAAATGGTTCATTCATCTAGGCCTTGGCTTCCTTTAGCTGATATCCTTTCTCTTTCTTTCTTGCTTGCTTGCTTGCTTGCTTGCTTGCTTTTTCTTATACTGTATTTGAAAACCAAGAAATATTTGACACCAGAATGTTTGACTCACTTGAATATAATGGCATTATAGAGATATAGTCACACAGGAGAAGAAAAAGGATTTTGAACAAAGCATGCCAGTAAGTACTTCATATGGCCCCCAAACACACGTTTAGATCATGGTACTTGATCATAGAATCAGAAAATCTCCATGTTGCCACCAAACTTGGAGGTCGGTAGCTCAGCATACATCCAGTTCAACTGTAGTTGACAAGCAAAAAGCTTTCCCTTACAAATGCCACATTCCTCCTAGAGTGAATAGCTGTACCTGTTTATGGATGAGGATGTGCTTTCCCTTTGGATACATAGAATTGCACATGGCCATAGGGTGATAATACACTGGCCACAGATTGGCTGTATTCGATTAGCACTTGAAATGAGAAGATAGACTTCTGGGTAAATATGGTAGACATACATATTTACATTTGCTTCCTCCTGAAACTCACTAAAAAAACAGTAAACAGACCTAAAAACAAAAAACAAAAAACAAAACACTATTGCATAGGGACGCCTGGCTGGCTCAGTCGGTTAAGCATCCAACTCTTGATTTCGGCTCAGGTCATGATCTCACAGTTTGTGTGTTCGAACCATGCATCGGGGTCTGTGCTAACAATACAGAGCCTGCTTGGGATTTTCTCTCTCCCTCTCTCTCTGTGCCTCCCCTGCTCATACTCTCGTTCTCTCTCAAAATAAATAAACATAAAAAACACTATTGCATAAAACCATCAAGAGCAAAAAGTGGGGGTAGAGGAAACAAGAACATAAAACTTTGGAATCTGGAAGTAAGATTCACAAATGACAAGTTGCCTAACAGAAATAAGAAGGTTGAATCCTAAACTGGCAGTGAGGAAAGCCAAAAACAACCCAAATTATATTGTAGAACTGCCACAATTAGAAGGTCCCAGGCATATTTGAGAAGAGACAGAAGTGGGACTAAAAACAGCAGGAGTGACTGAAAGTCTACTTAGAAGAAATGTGACACACATAGTTGCTACTCAACCCTGCCCAATGGGGCAAATGCAAATGGGGTATGAGATAGTACAGGTACACAAAGCTAGACACAAGTTGTCTAGCCAATTTTCATTAAGTTATTCTACAGTCAGCAACAACCCAAGGATCTCAGTTGCTTTCAACAATATAGGTTTATTTCTTGCTCACATTACATATCACTTTGGATTAAGAAAACAACTCATAGTATCAAAGAAAATATTTGCAAATCTGATAAGAGTCCAGTATCTAGAATATATTCAGAGCTCTTACAACTCAATAATAAAAAGACAAATAACCCAATTTGGAAATGTATAAAGGATTTAAATGGACATTTCTCCAAAGAAGATACATGGCCAATGAACCCATGAAATGATGCCCAATACCATTAATCATTAGGAAAATACAAACCAAAACCAGAATGAGATACCATTTCATACCCACTGAAATGATTTTAATCAAAAAAAAAAAACCAAAAAACAAAAAAACAAGTGTTGGTGAGATGTGGAGAAATTATAACTCTCATACCTTGCTGGTCAGAAAGTAAAATGATGCAGCCACTGTATAAAATGATATGCCAGTTCCCTGAAAAGTTAACCATAGAATTACTGTATGACCCCAAAGTTCCTCTGTTAGGTATATCTACCCAAGAGCACAGAAAACATATATTCATACAAAAACTTGTATACAAATGCTCTTAGCAGCATTATTTATAATGGCCAAATGGTGAATACAACCCAAATCTCCACCCACTGATGAATGCATAAACAACATGTGGTACTGGGAAATTGGGAAGAAATGAAATTGTTGTTATTCACAGATGACATATAGCTGTCTGTATAGAAAATCCAAGAGAATCTACAGATAAATTATTAATATTAATAGGAGAGCGGGACACCTGGCTGTCTCAGTCGGTGGAGCATGCAACTCTTGATCTTGGGGTTGTGAGTTCAAGCCCCATGTTGGGTATAGAGATCACTTACTAAATAAATAAATAAATAAATAAATAGTCTTTTTAAAAAATAGGAGAGTTTAACAAGTTTGTTGAATCCAAACATACAAAAATTAAATTTCTATGTAAATGTAGCCAACAGCTAAAAAATTATTTTTTCCATTAAAAAAAAAGAATTAAAAATATCAAAGAACCAGAAATAAATTTTAAGAGAGATGTTCAAGATCTTTAGGTGGAGAGCCTTAAAATATTATTGAATGAAATTAAGGAAGATTAAAATAAAACAATGCATTATCAGCCCTGCTCTCACTTTATGTGGGACCCGGGGCAAGAACACAAATAGAGGCCTGCGTGTCCTACACCTAAATATTTAAAAGTGCCGGAACACAGCCCTTAGCTCACAGCCCCCACTTACTCCACTTCTCCTTCCATGCCTGGCTCCATCTTACACTTTACCGGGAGGAGACTCTCATGTGCGTATGTGGACGCACCAGTCCACACATTCAAGCTCTACCTGTACACCTGTGTCCCTTGACAACCACTTGACTACCCCTTAGCCAATCCTCAGGAATAAGGATCTGCGCTCCTTATGGATTTCTGCCTTGACGAGAGCACGCTAGGGAAGAGGCTGTGCAGGTTCTGGAAGTGGGTTAAAGCCACTGGGCAGGAAATTCCAGGATCTTGACACCCAGATTACAGTCTAGGAGGGAGTGACAGCTCTGAGTGACATATCCCATTGACCCAGTAGACTCTATCCCATGGGAAAGGGGTACAATCCACAGAAGGCCTGAGATTGGCGTTCATGGCAGAGGCCCCACTCACTTGAGTCTGAGGATTATGTTTATTCATATGTCGTGTTCATTAATTGGAAGACTCAATATTATAATGATGGCAATTCTTCCTAATTGTTTGATAATTCAATGCTATCCCCAATAAAAATTCCAACAGGTTGTTGTGGAACCTGACAAGTTGATTCTAAAATTTATATGGTAATGCAAAAGTCCCAAATAGCTGACGTACTCTCAAAGAAGCCCCAAATTGCGACTCCTTACTCTACTATATAAAATACTCATTACAGATACAAATACAAATATAAATGCAGGAATTCAGACACAATGGTGTTAGACAAATAGTCCAAAAGGAAAGAATGCAGAGCACTAAAATAGTCCTGCACTGATAGATGGATAGATAGATAGATAGATAGATGATAGATTTTTGATTCTAAAAAGCAAATCTTTCAGTAAATCAGTAAATGCTGCTGCGGGCAACAAGACATCCATATGGAAAAAAATGAACTAACTCTCCATATCACATGACACACATAAACCAATTCCAAGTGGATTGTGTACTTTATGTGAATGGCAAAATAATCCAGACTATGAGATGTTCTATAAGAGAAATGGCTTGATCTCTTCAACAAGTAAATGCCATTAAAAAAAAAAAAAAAAAAAAAAAAAGCAGAGGAAACTACTACAAGCTCAAAAAAACTTTTAGAGAAATATCAAGCAGTTTGTGGGCCCTGCTATGTATGAAAATGGCATTATGGTAATGCAAAAAATAAAGTCTTAAAAGGCTAAAATAAGTAGCATGAGTCTGTGTACTTGAATTGTAAGCCCAAACTGGGTCAAAATGATTCCAAA
The DNA here is from genome assembly GCF_023721935.1 of Panthera uncia. NCBI lineage: Eukaryota > Metazoa > Chordata > Mammalia > Carnivora > Felidae > Panthera > Panthera uncia. The sequence continues at coordinate 64,577,757 of NW_026057576.1, read as the reverse complement.
AGACCTTCCGCCCCAGCTTTTCCAATTCTTCAGAAGCCTGAGGCTAACCTGCAGCACCCAGCCCCCTCCTTTGCAGAGGAAGGTGTCTTACAAAATAAGAGGAACTTTGTGGCTGATAGTTCTTGAGGAATCAGTCTTTCATGTTTGAGCTTAAATGCTTGCGTAGTTTGGGAAGCTTGAAATTCTAATGTTTACTACAGAGATTAAAGGAAATCTTTGGAGATGTGGATCCCAGTGGAACAGAATTCTCTACATTGCATAAAGTAATAGCAGTTGGCTGAAGCCTTTATATCCACTCAGTTTGAAAAGTTTCTTATGGACCCCTAGCACTGAGAGGTCAAGATGGCCACACACTGGATTTAAGCCCAAGTAAGTACTGTGGTGTAACCAACCAAGGCAGGGATAGTGTGTTCAGATTCCATAATGCAAATGATTCTAGGTTTCTTATTTTTGGTTTGTTTATTTATTTTGAAAGAGAGAGTGGGAGTGCACACATACGAGTGGGGGAGGGGCAGAGAGAGAGGGAGAGAGAGAATCCCCGGCTGGCTCCATGCTTAGTGTTGAGCCCCATGCAGGGCCCAATCCCACGACCCCAAGATCACAACCTGAGCCAACATCAAGAGTCAGAGGCTTAACTGACTGAGCTACCAAGTACCCCTAGGTTTCTTACTTTTTAATGATGGACAATGGAGTTTAAATCCCAAGGCCATTTCTGTAGCACTAAAATAAGTTTATTTTGAAATTTAGAAAAATAATGTTGCACTTTAATATATAAACTATGACCACGAAATTATTTCTATGCCTAGCGTTCTTTAAGCAGCTGTATGATTAAGTAAGGAGGTACACCCTTTGGAATTTTAACCTTAATAAAAATTTTAAAGCTTTAAAATAAAAATTCTAATGCCAGTGTTAGAAATGTTTTTGCCAATTCTATAAGATAAGAGAAACTAAAATCCAATTACTGAAATAAGAAAATGTACTAATACTGGATGTTCTCTATATGTCAGGCACTGTGTTAAGTACTTTATGTACATTATCGAATTTGATTCTCAAAACAACCCTGTGAGGTAAATGTCATCCCCACTTTACAGATGAAGAAACCGAGAGGAAACAATGCAACCACGACTTCGATCCAGGCAGCTCTCTTTGGCTACAACACCCACAATTCCTTCTATCGTGCTAATTGTTTTCATCCTTACAGAAATACTTAATTAAACTCTGATTTCAGGTAAGATTAATTTTTATGATGATTTCTAATGGTGATGGTCATCTTCTTCCTCCCTATTTTAAAATGCACAAAAATGAATTTTGTTATTGTGGGGTCATTTGATATGAAATATGTATTTAAATATTAAAAGTTGCTTAAATTATATCAAATGTAGCATATATGTAATGTATGGGAAATCTATTTTAATATAGAACTTTTGCATAAAGTTGATGTACGTGGGCTGAAAGCTTTTACTATTAATCTAAAAAGATTAACCTTGTATCATTTCTGATTTTGTTAACATGGTGGTGTCTATCAGGCACCATTTGGATGCACTCATTTGAGCACGTGAAGGTATGTTCATCTACATGCACGTACTTACACTATATCCCTCAAGCCACATCGAAGGAAAACGCAAAGTCATAATTATAAGAGCAACTCTTTCTTTGCACTTTAGATTTTCATATGCTTTTCATATCTGATTTGCATTTACTCTCTCTTTACTTCCCATCTTAATCTTGAACTTCTCTCCTCCCTTTCCTCTTCACCTCGACCCTGAGATGCTCAGAACATTTTGCAGCACATTATCTCAATTTACATTTAATGACACTGCCTTCCATTAACCTCTTCATTTGATGGCTTAAAACTCATTCATGTACCTCCAACAAAGAATCGCCCCTTGTGACAGGCTGGTATGCTGGCAAGAGATACGAACTAAAAGCAAGAAGCATGGTAGCCTGAGTTAGCAGCTTATTTCTGCCCCTCACTACTATACAGCCCCAGGCAAATTTCCGCGTCTCTAGCCTCCGTTTTCACATTAATGAAATAGAGATAATACCGCCCTTGTTTCTCTCTGGGGCTATTATGAAGTTTGGTGTGATAAATTCCAACATGCTTAACAGCTAACTGCAGTGAAGATTGTCACACCAATCCTCCCTCTTCTTAAAAAACTAACAGACCCCAGAGACACCTGGGTGGCTCAGTTGGTTGAGCCTCCAACTTCAGTTCAAGTCATGAGCTCGCAGTTAGGGAGTTTGAGCCCCCATCAGGCTTGCTGCTGTCAGCCTGTCAGCGCAGAGCCCACTTTGGATTTTCCGTCCTCCTCTCTCTGCCTCTCCCTGCTTGCACTCTCTTAAAAATAAATAAACATTTAAACAAACAAACAAACAAACCCCAACAGACCCCAGACTTTGATGTTCTTGCCTAAAGCATGAAGCCTGGATGCGTGGCTGCAACAATCATCTTGTGACCAGACACAAGAGAAAGGCCCAGAGTCACAGAGACCTTGCTTCGGTCTTCTCAAGCCCCTGGACCAGCCCTGGGCTACCAACCTTCAGATTTCTTGTTCGGTGAGAGAAAAACAACTCTCCTGACATCCTAGCCTCTAATGAGCTTGTGCTATGTGCCAAGCCCCTGACATGCATTATCCTCTCTAACCCCCAGGACAGCCCTTCTACAGGAAACTGAGGTGCAGAGAGATTAACCAGTTTACCCAATGTCACGTGGCCCTACTGATGGCTGTCACGTACTCAGGAAGGCCTCAACAATTGATTCAATTATTTTATTATTGTCAGAAATATGATACAAGATCACACCCTAAACAAAAATATTTTTCTCGTGACCAACATCTACCGACAGTTTCACAGCTCTGGTCACATTAGTATTGTTGAGTTTCCTAGGGTCCATTCAGGAGCTACTCTGTCTTAGAGCAGTCATCCGGAAGTTGTCCTTTCTAAAATCAGATGTCCCCTGGATGGAATTCTTTTTTCCTTAATGGCTGCAATTGGTAAGTGCAGGTTTTGTTAATGTTCTCAAGTAAATAATCCTGATGTGATCTAAGACAGAACTTTGGGACACAGCTCACCAACGTTTCTGGGTGTTAGAGTATATCAGAACTGTTTGAGTAAAATCTCAAAAGCCCTGCCCCCAAGGATTCTCTGTGAGGATGTGATAGTGATAAAGACAAGGATTTCTAAACATTTATTGAGCAAAATATGTGCTAGGTGTGTAGCAGTACATAAAGCCTTAAAGATGTTATTTTTAATATTGGATCTATTAGTACTGTCTAAATATCCAAGCTAATGATTCCAATAGCCAATATCTTCCCAGAAATGATTAGTACAGCTAAGCACTTGAATGCATACATGCATTTTATCCTCACAACAACTCTGTGATGGGTAATATAATAATCTCCACTTTTCAGATGAGGAAACCAAGGCCAAGGAAATGTTAAGTTCCTTGTCCCACAATTCTTAAATGCTAATAAGTGACAGAAAAGGAATTTGAACTCTAGGAATATGTCCTGTCTAACAAGAGAATATTCATTGATTATCAAGCATACACTCGATTTCTTAGTTGGTAACACAGAATAGCTACCCTTTAGAGTCGCATCAGAAAACCCTCATTGCATGCTGTAAAGTGTGGTGTCAACATGTTCTTTGACAATCTACTGGAGAGTATGAAGTGTATCCGTATTCTTGGCTCAAGCCGACGGTGTCATTTGAGACTACCTTGCTTTGGTTCCCTTTAGAATTGACTTGACTGTGCTTTGTCATTTTGCAATTGACCTGCTTTGAGGGATGGTACAAAAAAGTTTTCTAAAATTTTGTGTTTACTGCAATGATCTTAGTGGAAGTGTTTTCTGTTCTATCACACAATGTCATTACATGAATGAAGGACAAACAATCCAACACAAACCAGCTAAAGCAAAATTGGAAATTATTGGCTTATGGAATTTAGAAGTCTGGATGTAGTTCAAGGACTGCTTGATCCATGGTCAAGTGATGTCAGCAGGATTTACTTTTCTCATTCTGTGTCTTTATCTTGACCCCATCCTTTCAGATAAGCTCTGCTCTTGAGGTCTCTAAATAGCAGGAGCAGCTCCAGCATTCACGCCTTTTCGTGTGCAAGTTCAGAATCTTTCCCAGAAATCCAGGTGATCTGAGTAGCCGTGCCTGGGTCATGTGCTTATCTCTGAACCAATCCTGGAGGCCAGGCGGATGCAATGCATTCACCAGGCTTGCGTGAGCCATGTATTTGATCCCTGCTTGAGACGGAAGGATGGAGTCAAATCCACAAGATACACACAGATCAGGATGAGTAGCGGATGAAAATTGTTGTTTAGTTATCAGGCAAGAATAGCTGGACACCACGCAGCAAAATTAGCCTACTCCACCACAGTCCACTTTCTACATCTGGGAGAGAAATTCTGCTTGATTTTATTTTATGGGCGCTGTGACCAATGTACCTGATTGTGTTTCCCACACGGTAGGGAGGCCGGCTGCCATATCTGCTGACCCACCCACATTAACTGTAAAAGACCTGTGATAGGCAGTAGCTTTATTTCATTTTCCTAATATGATCTTCTCCTTATATTTCTTGCCTCATTTACTCATGTTTTCTTTTATATTGGGTATATTATTATAAGCTGCTTGAAAATTCTTTTGGAAAAAAGAAGGACATAAAGCCTTAAAGATGTTGTTTTTAATACTGGATCTATTAATACTGTCTAAATATCCAAGCTAAAGACTCCAGTAGCCAATATCTTCCCAGAAGCTATTAATATGGTTCCTATTTATAATTCTACCAGAAAAAATAGAGCATATTTTAGTATTATTTTTTTTATTTTAGAGAGAGAGATTGAGAGAGCACACGAGTGGGGTAGAGGAAGAGCAGGGGAGGGGAGAAGAGGGAGAGCGAATCTCAAGCAGGCTCCACACTCAGTGAGGAGCTCAATCCCATGACCCTGGGATCATGACCTGAGCCAAAATCACAGATACTTGACCGACTGAGTCACCCAGGCACCCAGGACATATTTTTAGTTTCCACCTAGACCACTTATTCTTTCTTGTCTCACTGGCAATTTTCCATCCAGCTTTTAAGATTCAGTTTATCAACTTTTCTTCCTTGATTGCACCCTTCTCCTCTCTCCATATGCCTAAGGCCAGTAGGTTTTCATCCCATCTCATTGTTTGTTGTCGGAAGAGCTCCCGGAGGGCAAGTGCTGTATCTCTAGCCCCTGGCACAGTGCAGGGGTGAGTGCTCAGTAAAATCCATGCAAGAAAGGAAAAAATGTGGGAAGGAAGGAAGGAAGAAAGGAAGGAAGGAAGTAGGCAGGCAGGAAGGAAGAATGGCTTCCTCACAAGTGACTCTGGGTAAATATTGCCTATGGTTAGTGGATATGGTTAGTCATGTATCTGGCAGGAAGGAACCTCTCCTCTCACCATAAGTCCTGATTAACTTCTTAATTTATACAGTACAGTATTCATAATATAAGTATGAAGACTATAAGAAGATAGGATCCCCTCATCGCCCTTCTGTGAACGCAAAGACCAGAAGTCTTCTGTAAGCCGCTGGGCAAGTTTTGTGACCACCCCAGACAAGTCCTTGGGAATGGCAGAGGGACCCAGAATCTTTGCAAAGTATTTGTTTGCCTAATAACAGGGGCTTTAAGTGTTTTTGGAAATTGGTTTTCTTTGGGAAATCACTTAAAGTTTCCCATTTCCTTGTAAATATTTTTAGTAAAAACATTATCCTCTTGGATTTCAGAGGAAGTTTTTTAAAAAAAGAAAGCTTGAAGGCATCACAAAGTAATGTGCCCTTAAAACACAGCCACGTATTTGAAGGTATGTCCTCTTTAGTCTGAATGCAAACCTCTGGTCAGCACAAGCCTTCTCTGTGGATCCTTTCTGCCTCAAGCTATGATCTTCAAAGTTCTCTAGAGGATTGCACTTGCACATTGTTTCCTATAGTATAAAATACCGTTTAGTCGGCCCGAAGATTTAGAATGTAACGATACTGTACAATTTTCATGGCTCCGCACCACCTGATACACACGACAAATGTTTTATTACCGTGAAGTTCTAGTACTTTCCCGCTGTTTAGTCGGTATACATTTATCGCAGTTATTTATTTGGATAGTTTAACACCTATTATTTTGAAATTACAAAACGTCTTCATTTTTTAAAAACTTTTAAAAAACAAGCCAGCTTGGGACACCTGCCATTTTCCCCCATTGGATAGTTCGGTTTTTTTAGATTTATTTTGAATTGAAGTATACGTGACATACCATACAGTATTATACTAATTTCAGGTGTACAACATAGTGATTCGATAATACATTACAAAACGTTCACCGTGTTGTGCAGTTACCATCTGTCACGATAAAAACTTCTTCTAGTAGTTAATAAGAATGCACCGATCTGTCAGAAAAGTCCCTAGTATTTCTGAAAGGAAAAGCCTTATAAAAACACCACTACAAAATCTTTCCCCAGATAGCCTGCCAAACCCTCCTTACCCAATACAAAAAAGAACAAAAACAAACTCCAGGCTCTCCTTCACCTGTTTTTCTTCTAGGGAGTTGAATATTTAAAAATGGGTCAAATAGCAATATGGGACCCACTGTCTGCGTTATGGCCGCTAAGGAAACAAGAATTAAGTCGCCAAATAAATCCCTTTGGTTATTGGAGCAAGGAGCTCAACATCATTTTCACAAGTAAGTCTCGTCACCGTCGGGATTTTATAGCACCTCGTTAGTGCTTATATTTCAAAGAAAAAGAAAGAACTGAGTTTCTCTCAGAAAAGAGAAAGGAACATGTGCTTTTAAATTAATCCGGAGCCAAATAGGCCCAAGTTCAGTGGAGGACTAGAAAGGGACTCTGTCCTCAAGCCAGCCGAGGTCCAGGGTTTCAGCAGGTGGCGCTGTTTCCCCTCGGTGGGTGGTCCGGAAGGGGGCGCGGAGGAGCCGGGACCACCTCTTCCGGGATGCATCCAGTCCAAAGGAGGAGGCTTGTTGACACAGTAGAGAAGGCAAACTCTGAGATGAACCCAAGGCTTCTCAAATACTACAGCTCCTCGTCCTTAGGGACGCTGAACTCATAGCCTCACCTCACGCAATGGAGAGACTTTCATGCCACAAAATGTAGTCATCCCTTTCTTGTGTGTAACCTTTTTCTTTCTTGAAAAATACTATGATGGGTGCAAGCTGGAGCTCTTCCTTCACAGTGTGTCCCCAGCCTGTCTACTCCTTCTGCCTCCGGGCCACCCCTGCGTGAGTCCACATGACATCACTTCACATCTCAGACACCTCGATGGCCTCCACGCTTGCCCTATGGCCTTACAGTTCACCCTCCGCACAGTAGCCGGGGGGAGGGGGGGGGGCTTCCTAACATTAAAATCATCATGTCACACACATCCCTTGCCCCCTCAAACCCTTCAGTGTCCTCCCAAAGGACACCAGAAAGCTGTGCCTTGACTTACAAAGCCCGGTATCCTGTGATCCATGGCTCATGTTGGCCTCTATTCCCCTCACTTGTTCTTCTCTAGCCACCCTCATCTGCTGACAATTTGTAGAAGACCCTTCAGGTCACCTGCCTTATGGCCTTTGTGCTTCTTGAAACTTTGAAGCATTTAACATGACTCTTCTACAATTTTTGAGTTTCCATTTAAATGTTATCTCCATAGACCGGGCACCTTCTACCACTCTACATAAAAAGAACCCAGTCCGGCTTCTGGGTGGCTCAGTCGGTTGAGCCTCTGACTCTTGATTTTGGCTCAGGTTATGATCCCAGGGTTGTGGAATCGAGCCCTGCATTGGGCTCCACGCTGAGCATGGAGCCTCTATCTTTCTCCCTCTCACCCTCTCCCCGACTAATGCTCTTTCTCTGTCTTTCTAAAATAAAAAACCAAACAAAAAACCCCACCCAGTTCCTCTACCCCATTATCTGTGGGGGGCTGGTAGATGTTTAACCACTGCCTTTGAGGGCAGGGAGAGAATCCCTGATTGCTAGTGTTTGACGATTTTTGTGGTGTAAATATACTACACAGCTGAGTTGAAGCTACCAACGTGAAGTCCATAAGCGGGCAAAATTTCTGAAACGTAGCAATCTGCTCTTGAGAGGTAACATGCGCTGGCTCCAGTGTCCCAGTGCATTATTGTGTATCACACGTGACTGCTTGTTTCCTTTATGGCACCCATGAAAAGCGCGAATAGTGTGTTTATACATTTACTGTTTTGTTTGTCTCCAAAGCTCATAGACAGAGATTGGAATGTAAGGTCTATGAGGGAGGGTCTCTCTCAACCCTAGTCCCATTCCTATTCGGTCTAGTAAGTTTTCAAAACATATTTATGAGTTGAGGCACCTGGCTGGCTCAGTTGGAAAAATTGACTTTTGATCTTTGGTCGTGAGTTCGAGACCCACACTGGGTATAGAGGTTACTCAAATAAATTTTAAAAAACTGAAAAAATATATTTATGAGTTAATGGTAAGAGCTCGTTCCACATACAAGGGTTTTCTTTTTCAAAGACTTTTTCTTTTCTTAGGTTTCCTATATTAACAAAAAAAAAATTATTTCCTGATTTCAGGGGGAAAACCTCTTATTTGCTGTTTTTAATTTAAAATCCATAAGGCCAATAAAAAGATAGGATGTTGGCTAAGGAGAGGGCACAGAAGGAGAAAGGGCTGGAAGGGATGTCGGATGGTATGAAGTAGAACGAATTTATAGTTGAACTCCTTCAGTGAAATGATTTTTAGCCTTAATGTTATTAGAAAATAAGCCTACCTTCGGTATAGAGTAAGCCCTGCTTTTTGTTATGTAAAATATAAATTTCTCATTCACCACTGTGTACCCACCACCTAGCACAGTGCCCGGCAGAGAGTGGGAGTGGATACCCAAATACATATATATATCTTTTTTTTTTAATGGTTATCTATTTTGAGAGAAAGAGAGAGTCAGAGTGTGAGCTGGGGAGGGGCAGAGAGAGAGAGGGAGACACAGAATCTAATTCCTAACTGTCAGCACAGAGCCCGACGTGGGGCTACAACTCACAAACTGTGAGATCACAACCTGAGCCGAAGCCAGACACTTAACGGACTGAGCCACCCAGGCGCCCCTCAAATACTTATTGAGTAATGAATAATGTAGAACCTCATGACTTTGGATTATAAGGACCATTCTACAATGGTGGGAAAATTCAAAATTCAAGTTAATAAAACATTTATTGAGTATCAGGTATTGGTAAAAACAAACAAACAAACAAACAAACAAGCAAAGCCAACAACTTTATGTGCAGAAAGTTAGAGTTTCTGTATTCTGGTTCAGTCCGGTCTCCCAGATCAGCCGTAGGGACATGAAGCCCGGGTCACAGGGCACCACCTCCCAGCTCACCCGAAAGCACAAGCAGTGGAGGTGGCAGGGAGGAGATGGCACCAGGTATCTGGGAGTAGATGGCACCGGGCCGTAGCTGCCCTGCGCCTCTGGGAAATTTCCAGGACAGCATCCTGTGTGGAAGAAATGAAGTGATTGTCCTTGGGTGCAGCCGCCTACCTCAAAGGGAGTGAAAACATTCCCTAGGTCTTCATTCACCCATCTCTCTCCCTCTGAGCCTTGTGATGGGTTGACCCAACATATTGTTCCCACGTACATGAAAGCAAGTAGGAGGAAAGAGAGGGAGACAGGGAGGAAGGAAGAGAATCTTTACATGAAATGCCTTTTCCTAGTTATGCTGCTGGCCTGGGTCTGAACACCCCTGAGAGGAGGGTCCTCAGCTCTTTCTCTCACTCATGCCTCCTGCAGAAAACCCCTGCACAAAGAAATGCTTTTCTGTGAAGCCAGTTCCCTTCGCATCACCCAAGTTTCTTAACACTTGTTTCTGTTAATAAACAGACGTAGGTTTGAAAGATCACCTTGTTTGGGGCGTCTTTTTTCTTTCCTTTTAGTTCTCTGCCATTCTATTGTAGGCTTTGCTTTTTTCACCCAAAGAAAATCCCACAATTGCTTGGACAAATGATACTAATCTGTATTTATAGTATCTTATTTTACTTAATGCTGTTTTGGGTTCTTCCAGCTGACTGACTTTCAGATATATGAAAAGATTGGACGAGGTTCTGGCAAAACTGGTTGTCAAATGCTAAATCTTGTAGATGTTCCAAGAATCTCTGAGTTTTAAAAAGTGAACCCTGCAGTGCAAGATGCTTTATTTTCTATAAAATTCTTATGCTTGACAAATACATCATATTCATAGGGTACTTTTACTTTAGAGTTTGACTACGGTTTTTTGGCCGACACAGCCTTTCCAATGTCCTGAAAGATTTCTTATTTTTCTTGTTTTATATTTGAAGGCCAGAGGTTTGAATAACTTGCCTCAGATAGCAAAGCAGTCAGTCATAGAGGTACATTTCCAACGAATTGGCATATCTTATCACATAAATTTCCTAGCAACATAATTTATGAGTTTGTCAATATTGAAAGATTTCTTGACTGTGCAGACTTTTTGCTTGATTATAAACATAGTTAAATTTTCATAGTATATAACAGATAATATACACCCATTTTATCATTAAGCCGTAAAAATTTTTTAAATGCAGGGCGTAGTAAAGATTACGACAGAGCACATCAGGGAAGGGCTTAACAAATAAGCAGGCAGTCAAATATTCCAGAATCAATTGTGTGTAGAGATAAGATCCTTACCCTTAAGAAGTCTACCACCAACCTGGGAAGACAGAAAACAAACATTCTCTAATCAATGCTAGCACAAAGAATTAGACTTCTGGAGGGGCGCCTGGATGGCTCAGGTGGTTAAGCATCTGACTCTTGATTTTGGCTCAGACCATGATCTCACGATTTGTGAGATCGAGCCTGAGCTCTGCACTGATAGGGCAGAGCCTTGCTTGTGATTCTCTCTCTCTCCCCCAATCTCTCTCTCCCCATTCTCTGCCTGTCTCTTTCCCCCCTTCTCTCTCTGTCCCTTCCCCACTGGACGCATGTGCACTCTTTCTCTCTCAAAATAAATAAATAAGAACATTAAAAAAAAAAAAAGAAGAATGAGACTCCTGGAGCAAAATACAAAGTTCTGCAAACTGGCAAAGTGAGGAAGGAATTCACACGCGTTAATGTTTGTTCAGAGAGGGCAGGACAACCACAGAAGGCTTCTAAAGGGGTCTAGTGTTCTGTTAGGTTGGTAGACAGGGAATATGGAAGATTGGCCGAAGCCAAACTCAAAGGTAGAAATTTCCAAACTTCATCCCTTGAGAGACATCCTCAGTTGTAAGCCAGACTATCCATTTTCATTCCAGCCTTCCTCCCAAGGGCAGTGGAAGGACCATCACCACATTCAACGTGACTCTCCATTTCAGCAGTGGTGTGCCAGAGCCCTCTGCAAAGGCTTTCCCACTGCTCAAATTTTAGAGATTTTGAGAGGCCATTGACAACATGTCTACGTAGTTTGCAATGTTCCCAGGTGGGACTATTTACACCACAGAAATGGCAGACTCTATAAATCAGCCCCCTGTGCCCACCACACCCACCACCTGAAGATGCATGGCTTATGGTCAAAGAACCATCATGGTGGTTGTGTGTGAGGAAGAGAAAGGAGATCAACATGAGTGGGTAGAAAAAAGGAATAAGGAGGCAGAGGCATAGCAACAAAGACAAGGTGGCAGGAAACCACCAACGACTTTCTAGAAGGTTGAGTGCATGACCTAGGAACCAACAGGAGAGAGGTGTGCCTCCAGAGGAGTGGGACCACTTACTTTACATCTTTAGGTGAGGGCAGAGTTGCTTGAGCTTTGTATTATAGGAGAGCTCAATTAGGGTTTCTTTTGGGGCAACTGGGTGGCTCAGTCAGTTAAGCCCTGATTTTGGCTCAGGTCATGATCTCGTGGTTCATGAGTTCTAGCCCCACATCGAGCTTTGTACTGACAGCACGGAGCCTGGAGCTTGCTTCGGATTCTGTGTCTCCCTCTCTCTCTGCTCCTCCCCAGCTCGCACTTTGTGTGTCTCTCTCAAAAATAAGTAAACATTTAAAAAAAATTTTTTTTAAGATTTCTCTCAAAAATCTGGCAATATTCTGCCTAACTCCTAACATGTTTATGAAGCTAAAATTATTGTGGCTTTGCCATGTGGCCTGACCACCTGTTTCTCTGTCATTGGAGCAGAGTCTGAACAATTCTTACAGAATTTTGGCCCTGCCCGTAGACACTCCTGCTGCTTACCTCTGAAGTAAGGTGGCCATGATCTCATTACACTCAATTTTCATGCAACGATGTCACCTGTGTCCCTGCAGCCTGATTCCTGTGGAGTATATACGTCCAGATTTGACTGGCCACACGGTGTGGCGGACCTTCATACACTTGCTGCCTCTGGACAGACCTAGCCCATCCAATACCACATTCATGATCTCTCCCCCAACGCTTCTACCCTCTCCTACATTCCAAACTTGTTTATTATCCTCTAAGTCGTTATCCAAAATAAAACCTTGGGTGTCATCTCTGGCTTCTCTGTCTCCCTCACTGCCCACATCTAAGCAGCCAATGTATTATCATTAACACCTGTTCTCCGCTGCGACTACCACCGCCTTATGCCAAGTTCTCATCTGTTTTTCCCTGGAATCCCACAAAAATGTCCTAATTATCTGGGGTCTCTGCCTTTAGCCTCCATGTCCTCCAACCTATGCTCCACAGTAGAGTCGCATGTAGAAAGCCCAAATCTGATCGTGTCCCATTTCCCCATTCCTTCAAAAGTTTTCTAGAATTTTCACAATAAAGTTCAAGCTCCTCACATCAGCTCACAAAGCCTCATGAAACCAGGCTTGTTTACTCCTCCAGTCTCAACATTCCTCTCAACTCCCTCACAGCCACCCTTCCATCCGGCTCTCCAGATAGTCAGCTACACCGTGCTGTGCCACACCCCAGTGCATTTGCACGGTCCGTGCCTTCAGCCTGGAATTGCCACCGGACTCCCTTAGTCTCTGCACCTACTTCATGATTTCACTAACTCCTACTCATCCTTCAAATACAGCTCAAAATCACCACTAAAAAGAAACTGTCCATGACACCCAGATTGATCCAGGGGTCTCCCTCTCCAGGCTCTTGCCTCCTATGGCACCTGAGTACATACACAGTCGGGTACCTGTCTGCTTTTCTTATTACTTGGCAAGAACCATGTCCTCTTTGGCCTTGTGTCCCCTTTGCCTAACATTTAGTTGATGTTTGAGACATGTTTGCATAACTGTTTGTCCTGGACTTGATTTTCCTTGTAGCTGGGGCAGGTGGCTTGAGTACAGGCGTTGCATATGAGGCAGGAGGAATACAGTATGGGGAGTGATATGTACTTGACTTTATTGTGTGGTACCACAATGTAAGGGGTGGGAAGACAAAGATGTATGTTTCATGGGGATCGTCTTTCAATAATACTGATGCAGAGGAGAGATTGAGAGTGATGGTAAGGCTGGACGTAGCCACAAGGACATTAATGGTGGCCTTAGGCCAGGTAGCTTCAGAGGGGTAATATGAAAGGCAGCGGGGAATAGGAAGTGGGGACAAGGCTGAACCTTTGTTAGTTTTGGGGATGCCGGACGCTTCACATACATAATCTCAAGTCATTCTCACAACCACTCTGCGAAATAGGTTTATCTTTTCTTTTTTAATTTTTTTTTAACGTTTATTCATTTTTTGATGGAGACAGAAAATGAGTGGGGGAGGGGCAGAGAGAGAGGAAGACACAGAATCCGAAGCAGGCTCCAGGCTCTGAGCTGTCAGCACAGAGCCCGAAACGGAGCTCGAACTCACGAACCATAAGATCGTGACCTGAACCGAAGTCAGATGCTCAACCGACTGAGCCACCTAGGCGCCCCTAAATAGGTTTATCTTTAAGAAACTAAAAATATTGCCAACAATGAAGCTGAAACTCAGAGGTCCAAATGCCAGATGCTGAGCCCTACCTTCTCAATGGTTGATGTGGATTCAAACCCAGTTCATTCCCTTGAAAGACCACATACCTCCCCTGTACCACACTGTTCTTACTGACATAGAAAAGGATGTAGGAATAAAGGAGGTGGAAAGTAACGAGAATCGACCCCACCCTTCCCTCAAGTCATAAATGTTTATCCGTGGAAGGTGGCTGGAAATTAGGATAAGAGCTAAAATTCATATCTGGATTGATGGAGCATTTTTTTCCCAATGGAGAAACTTGGGTGTTTTCAAAGGCAAATGCACCTTCCTATGCCTCTTCTTTTTTTTTTTTTTTTTTTGTTTTTTTTTTTTTTCAACGTTTTTATTTATTTTTGGGACAGAGAGAGACAGAGCATGAACGGGGGAGGGGCAGAGAGAGAGGGAGACACAGAATCGGAAACAGGCTCCAGGCTCCGAGCCATCAGCCCAGAGCCCGACGCGGGGCTCGAACTCACGGACCGCGAGATCGTGACCTGGCTGAAGTCGGACGCTTAACCGACTGCGCCACCCAGGCGCCCCCCTATGCCTCTTTTTAATGCCCATGGAAAGTGGCGTTCACTGGTCGAACTAACGCTGTGTTGAGGCTTTGCGAGCACATGTGACGGGATAGCGCCAGGTTCCCAGGGCCCGTGGGGAGAAAATAAAGAGCAGAGTATTTTCTCTGTCCACACCTGCCCCCATCCCCCATGGCCTGCTGAAAAACTCCATTTCAGCTCTGTTGCCCCCAGACTCTACTCCACACATCAGTGTAAGAGGAGGGCTGGGAGATAAAAGGGAGGTCACCTTTGGGGGGCTGCTGAGTATGTGGTATAGCAACTCTCCTTTTCCTTCACCTCCCTTTTGGGGAGAGAGGGGATTTGACCTGGTTTCTCCAGTGATCTTTTTTTTTTTTTACACTTTATTTTTGAGAGACAGAAAGAGACAGAGCGCAGCTGGGGAGGGGCAGAGAGACAGGGAGACACAGAACTGGAAGCAGGCTCTAGGCTCTAGGCTCTGAGCTGTCAGCACAGAGCCAGACGCAGGGCTCGAACTCATGAACTATGAGATCATGACCTGAGCCAAAGTCAGAGGCTTAACCGACTGAGCCACCCAGGCACCCCTCTCCAGCGATCTTCTTACAAGATTAGTGGAACCTAGCCTGTGCCTCTTATCAAGATCAGACAGATGACCATCTCTTCCCAGAATGATGCTGGGCACCAGCGCTGCTGGGTGTGGAAGGATGGTGGCCCGGGGAGAGTGTCACCGCAGCTGCCTACTGTGCCAAAGAAGTGTGAGTTTCCCCGGCCAGCTGGCCACCTCGTAAGGAAACAGTGTTTCCTGCCTCGGAAGAGATAAAACGTTCACTTTAGCAAGATGTTCTTGTTCCTAGATAGGATAGCAAAGAAATCAGCTACTGGGGATAATGCACTGGACTTGGCCCACTGACCCTTGTCCCTTCCAACAGGACCAGGTCCACCTTCCCCTTTATGGAGCAAGAGGGGCTGAAACTGGAGAGGCGGGGGTTTACAGGCACCAGGTGGGTTGAGAAGGCAGAACTTCCCGGGAGGCATCGTGATCTCATGGTTCGTGAGTTCGAGCCCTGCACGATGCAGAGCCTGCTTGGGATTCCCTCCTCTCTTCTCTCTCTGGTCCTCCCCACATTGTTCTCTCTTTCTCTCTCTCTCTCAAAATAAATAAATAAAGTTAAAAAAAAAAAAAAGTACTTCCCCAGGAGGCAGAGGGAGTGGAGTCTCCGGAAGAGAGGGGCAGCAGACATGATGTCAAACCTGAGATGTCAGAAATATGATAAGAAGTGCCTTGGTGGCTCAGTCAGTTAAGCATCCGACTCTTGATCTCAGCTCAGGTCTTGATCTCAGGGTCATGAGTTCAAGCCCTGCATTAGGCTGGGCTTGAAGCCTACTTAAAAGAAAGGCAAACAGAGTAACACAAGAAAGACTGGGTGAGAGAGAGAAGCATCCATGGTGGGGAGCACCTCCCTTCTGGAGGCCTGAGGCTTCAGGGGTGAGAGTCTACCTTTTATTCTTCCTGCCCTGACTGGCCTTGCTTGCCCTTTTGAGATCTGCCTGGCTCTTCTGAAGAAAACTCTATCATAGTTCTTGTATGTCTGGAAAGGGAAGGTTAATGTGGCAGAAGGGACTTGGCAAGGACAGAGATGATCCTATCATTTTGCCGGGCTCAACACACACACGCACACACACACACATACACACACACACACACACACACACACACACACACACACACCCCAGCAGCAGCTACAGGGACCCCTTAGGCTGGCTAGCAGCAGGGGACACCCTTTGAGACACCAGGCAGTGAGGCTGAATTCCCCAGGCACACCCTACCAAGGATTAACTCATCCCCTTTTTAACACCTAGCCTTGCCACAAGCAAAGTTACTGGTGCCTCCATTGTATTTCATTCAAGCATTCACACAGGTCAACCTCCCTTTGCAAACATGTGCTTTGCCCACTGCCTCATTAGTGCATGAAGTGTGTTGTGGCAGTAATCTGACAGACAGCTGAGAGCTTTTGAATGGTATTTGAACGGCTGCTGCCAACAGCCATCTTGGCTTCTCTCAAGGAGCCAAAACTATCCTTCAGATAAGCCGCAAAGAGACTGTGGCCTGGGCGGGAACCAAAATCAACCAAAGACTGTGGCCCTTGCATGTATTTCTATGCATCTAAGGAATAAATGAACCATGTGGCCGTAACAATGCCTACATTTTCAAACTCATGGGTTATGCTAAATTTCCAGAGAAACGGATCCAGGAAATCCAATTTTACGTTTTTAATACCTTGAAATTGACGAGAATTTCCAATGTAATAATATTCAACAGTGATTTACGTAGAGAAACAAATGGACGTTTTTAAAGAATGGGTAAAGGTCACATCATATTCTGATAATCATGATTAGTGTTGCTTGTAGAGGATTAGTGGGAAAATTAAAAATAGATGTAGACAGAATGTTCTTTCTCTCCTGCCTTTAAGTGTGCCCGTATATAGTTTTCCATATCTTAACAAAATACACACTTCACTCTATTTCCCTTTCTGATAATGCCCCGACAGGCTGATAATGCCCGACAGGTTAGGCTCTGTTTAACTAGTTTCCCCTGAGGGTAGGCTCCGTTAAGAGGAACTAAGTGTTCTGGTATATTTCAAAATGGTTTCTTTTAATTTGACAATAAATTTCATATATTAAAAAAAAAAAATGGTTTCTTTTCCCTTCCCCCTCCTAGAAGCAAGAGGGGATTTCTTTCTCTCCAACATGTACCGTGGGAATGTGGTTGAGCTCCTGGAGGTGAATCTCACAAAATTCAGAGGTTATGACTGGGCCCTACTGGAGTTTTTAATTTTCAGATTTGTCTGCACTGAGACTCCAGCAATTTCTCAGTGATAGTTCTGGTTTTCGTCCCTGAGTACCAACTCCCAAAGCGGTTTCTGCTCCTTGAGTGTGTGCTCTGGTAAGCTGGCACTCCCTGTGTTGGCCTGCCTGTCTCTCCAGTCTTGGAGGGCACAGGATTTGCCCTGTGTAATCCTGTCTCTTATGGATCCAAGAAAAGTTGTTGAGTTTTCAATCTGTTCACCTTTTTACTTGTTATTAGAGTGGAGTGGTGACTTCTGAGCTCCTTACCTGTGAACTGGAAAGGAGAAGTCCTCTACTCCCCTCTGTAACTATGTCTCTCTCCTTTGGTTGACATGCTTCTTCAGGAATCCTTTTGATTACTTTGCTGGTTTTCTTGACAACCTTTCTCCACTTCAAATGGTTTCCTAATTTCCAAATCCAGGGTATATTTGAACATGTACTTTTTCCTGTAATTCCATGAAGAATCCATAACCACTCCTTTTTACAGCATCCTTTCCTTTGGCCTTATATGGAAATACATTCTTCAGAATTTGGTGTCTGGATGTTTATTAAAGCCTCTTAACTCCCAACATAGGCCACTTCCTGTGGTTTAGTCTTTGGCCTTCTATTTTTCTTCCTTTAGATTCTCCCTTTTGGTGAACAGATCCACCTCCTATGGCTTCTATTATCACATTTATGTAAATCTACATATTCAGCTCTGACTTCTGTCCTGAGATTAACATCTTTAGCTGCATACTGGAGATCTCCAGTGAAGAAATATCCAAGATACAGACCCAATACAAGTTTCATCTGTGAGCCCATTTCTTCTGACCTGGACAGGAAGTATTTCAACAAGTTCAACCACACCACAGGGTGGGCCTCACAAGAAACCAGTATGTTTGAATGAGCATTGGAAATCTATGAGATTGTGAGTTTTACCTCCCACCCTTTCAATCATGTATATGACTATGTCCGTTGGAAAGAGTGGAGGCTCCAGAAACATCATCTTTGTTGAGAGACCCTTTTACTGAGTAGAATGCATTGGGAGAGTATGCATCTCCCTGACCTAAAACGTCCCACACTATGAGCATTGAGGCAAATTTCTAGAGAAAGAAACCACCCCCTGGGGCTTCTCAGACATGAGTGGAGGGAGCTCCCAGAATATGAGACTCTCTGTAATCCAGCAGGTGAGAGGACAGAACATCAAGATTTGAAATATTACTGTAATTATGATCTCATTTATACTCTCAGAGTGATGATTTTTTTAAGCTCCTTTTTCTCAATGAATTGCAGGCAACTGCCCAAGTTGGGAACCTAGGAGTTGAGTTAAACTTGTCCCTTTTCTTCATCTCTGAAATCTAATGAGTACCATGTAAACCCATCCTTTATAACTTGTGCGGAAGAAAAATACTATAGCACAAAGGATGCAAGAGAGGGGACTACTCTTATAAAATTCTTACATTAGGTGATATAAATTCAAAGTAGACTGTAATAAGTTATGTATGTGTAATGTACTGTAATCCCTAGAACAACTATTAAAAAAAACACACCAAGAAGTATAGCTAAAAGTCAATAGAGCTGATAGAATAGAATACTAAAATCTGGGGCACCTGGGTTGCTCAGTCAGTTAAGCATCTGGCTCTTGATTTTGGCTCAGGTCATGATCTGAAGGTTGTGAGATTGAGCCCAGTGTTGGGCTCCACACTGAACATGGAGCCTGCTTGGGATTCTCTCTCTCCTCTCTTTCTGCCCCTCCCCCACTCTTTCTTTCTCTCCAAAAAATAATAGAATACTAAAATCTATTCAAGTAACTAAAAAGGAGATAGGAAAGGAAGAACAAAAAAAAAAAAAATAGAACAAAGAGAGAAAACTCCAGCAAGATGCGGACTTATACCCAACTATATCAGTGATTACATTAAATGTAAATGGAACAACCATTTCAATTAAAGGCAGTGGTTATTAGACTGGACTTAAAAAAAACAAAAACAAAAACAAAAACAAAAACAAAAACAAAAAAACAAACAAGACCCTGGGGCACCTGGGTGGCTCAATTGGTTAAGAATCTGACTTCAGCTCAGTTCATGATCTCATGGTTCCTGAGTTTGAGCCCCACATCGGGCTCTGTGCTGACAACTCAGAGCCTGGAGCCTGCTTTAGATTCTGTGTCTTCCTCTCTCTATGCCTCTCCCCCTCTCATGCTCTCTCTCTCTCTCTCTCTCAAAAATAAATATTAAAAAAATATTAAAAAAAAAAAAACAAGACCCAATTATATGTTGCTTATGAGAGATGCACTTTACATATAAATACACAGACAAGTTGAAAGTACAAATATGGAAAAAGACACCCATGCAAACTCTAATCATAAGAAAGCTAGGGTAACTATATTGATTTCAGACAAAAAGAAGGCTTCAAGACAAAGGGAATTACTAGAGATGATTAGAGTCATCTCATAATGATGAAAGGTCAATTCCTCAAGAAGACCAAGTAAATCTGCCCTTGATAGTATCTGCCTTACATGCTACCTCCTCTCTACTTCATCTTATCTCTTGGCTCAGTTTGGTTCTCCTGGTTCCTTAGCAGGATGATATCTCTCTTCTACTCTAACCCATCCTGGCTGCAAGTGCATTTTTAAAATAAAAATAAGATCAGTCCTTTAATCAAAAACCTCTAATGGTCACTAGCTGGGTAAAGTCCAAATTCCTTCCTTAGCCTGTTATAGTTGTCCCAACCCAACTATCCAGCTTTGTCTCCCATTGATCATCATTCACAGCAAAAACTCCTGTTCCAGAACACACGATGCTTCCCTCAGTGCATCTGTCAAAGATCCTCCACTTGCCAAGATCCCCTCCTTTCATTTCCTCCACACATCATCAATTAGGCATCCTTTTGTACTTGGCTATAAACTTTACCTGAACTAGCTCCTGTCATTCTCCCTGTCCTCCCTCTCTCACTGTATCCCAGCCACCCTGGCCTCAAATACACCATACTTAGTCCACTTTAAGGTCTTTGTATTTGCTGTTCCCTCTTCAAGGCATGCTCTTCTCTTTGCTCACTGCATGGTAACCCCTTTGATCCATGCAGGTTGCTCCTCACAGAGTCTTTAGGGAAAGACAAGAACATCTTTGGAACATTTTCTACTCTGACTCTACTAAAGGACTATGTAAGTAATGAGGATCTGGGGATCGGCACCGCGCATCCAGTGAGATTTCAATAAAACATTAATGGGCTGGGGGTGGGGGGAGGCACCAACAATGCCAGGCAATGAGAGCTGAATTGTGAGCTCCAAAGACATACTTGCTTCAGACCATGATTCTGACCTTTTAAGTCCTTGCTTGGGAAGACATCCCGATCTCAGGATCCCCAACAAAGAATCCCTGTTTTAGATTGTAAAATTTTCTCTTAGTTGCATTCTGTTTTTTCTCTTTGTGTGTGTGTGTTTTAAAACATATTCAAGTTCAATATCTTCTCAATTTAAACTCAGCATCTTTTTAATTCTCTTAAGACATCCCTTCCCTCTCTTCTTTGATTTTTCTCTTGGACTCTCCCCCACTAGTATTCATTCAATGGCCTGTTTTCTTTTGAGAGAAAAATGTTTGGCAGCTTGCTCTTTGGCTGCAAAAATGTTGAACAGGTTTTGAGCACTTGGGTTTCCTGGCTGGCACAAATCCCTTGCCTTGTTACATAAAGGAATCCCTGCACCCTTGAAACTCCAGGGGAACACAGTGTTGGAGCCTCCCTGTTTGAGGGTTATTGGATAAGGTGCTTGTGGACGTGTAATTGCTGTGCTCAAAGACAACACGAATGGCAGTGTTACTCACCACGAGCACCACTGTGGCAAGCAGGCCTGCTGTCCTCATTTTGTGGCCGGTCTGTCCTTTGCAGACTCACAGCTCCACTTCCTGCCAGGGCTGTGGCGGTTGGCGTGGAGCCTTGGCACAGAGGTCGGCAGCCCCTTCTCCCTTACACGCAGCCACACCACTTCCACATTCCTGGCACATATTTGCAACATCCCCTCTCGCGATTTCTTCAGCCCTGCATTGCCCTCTAGGAGCCTGCGACCTAAAAGAGAGGCTTGCCCCTGACCCAGCTGTAAAATACAGTATTCACCCTAAACTGAAATTAAATATTGCCTTATAATAAGTGTTATTCATTATTAATCATGCTTACTAGTAGTCAGTACAATAAATGGTTTAATGATACAATCCGTTGTCAGTAATAATATTTCACAATTGTACCTAACCTTTTTGAATGCTTACTCTGTGCTGCACTCTCTTGCTATGTTTCAACTCCTTGAACCCTCACAACAACCCTGGGGGCTATGCACCATTATTATCCCCATTTTATCCCATCAGACCATGAAACTGTGGCAAGCAGAGATGGAGAAACTCATCCAAAGTCCCACAGCTAGGACGCGGAGCTGGGCTTGAAACCGGGTTGTCTGATTCCCCGACTCAGGCAGTCTGACTCCAGAGCCTGCACTGGAGTAAGTGTCCCAGGGTTTGTTCCATACAACACACTACAGACAACACAATGAGAAAGATGGAGGATGTACGGACAGAATGTTGAAGCCCCAACCCCAGTGTGACGGTACTTGGAGACAGAGCCAAGGGGAGCAGTTAGGTTTAGATGAGGCTTGCTTCCTCCCTCTGCCAGGTGAGGACACAGTGAGAAGACAAGTTCTGCAGGCCACAACGTGGGCTTCACCGGGAGCCCAAACTGCTGGCACCTTGACTTTGGACTTCCCAGCTTCCAGAACTGTGGGAAGTAAATGTTACAGCTGTTTAAACCACTCAGTCTGTGGTATTTTGTTATAGCAACCTGAGCTGACTAATATAGGGGAGGGTGTTCCTTAATCAAATCAATTTGGAAAATGCTCAATATTTACTATCTGAAAGGACTTGCAATGTCTATTAGAAAATCAAAGGCTCTGGAAAGTCCTGCATTAAAGAAAGCTCTTTAAATTTGTTAAAGCAGAAGTGCCTGGGTGGCTCAGTCGGTTAAGCATCTGACTTCAGCTCCAGTCATGATCTCACAGTTAGTGGGTTCGAGCCCCACCTTCGGCTCTGTGTTGACAGCTTGGAGCCTGGAGCCTGATCCAGATTCTGTGTGTCCCTTTCTCTCTGCCCCTCCCCTGTTCATGCTTTGTCTCTCTCTGTCTCTCAAAAATAAATAAATCTTAAAAAGATAATAAAAATAAGTAAGTTTGTTAAACCCATTGCTTCCCAAACTTTTTGAAGTGTGGAAATTCCCCACGTATGAATTCTTTACAGAACACACTTGGAAGGTGTTCCTGGGCTGAATGCCTCGGGTAGGATTGTGTGCTTGTTTCCAGGTGGAATGTAACTGCCCGGTGAAGTCAGAAGCTTATGTAGAGAAAGGTTTGGTAGCTGAGACCAAGAGGGGAGATGCGATACAGGCAGAGCCTGAGAAACGCAGGGCAGAGGACTGCAGCCAAGAGGCAGTGAGTGGCCCTGCAGGGGGGAGAAGAGCCCAGATATTCCAGAACATCCGGGAGGGTAAGTGGGAAGATCTACTATAAGGAACTTGTTCTCAGGGTAAATCTGGCGAGAACTAACTTCCAAGAGCGAAGTTAGGGCCTATCCTGGACAGAGGATTTGACTTTAAGAGCAGAAAGGCCATTATGGTATTGTGTAAATTTGAATATAGGAGAATAGGATATACAAATAAATCGCAGAGTTATTGTATCATCTGCCAGAAACGGCCATATGTGATACCCACTAGAAATTTAACACAGGCTGATGTCCTAACATGTCTTAATTTCTATCTAGGGAATTACAAGATGAGACCTCAAATAAAAGACCCAGCGGGGCAAGAAAATAAGAAGGTCTTGCTTGGCCACAAAAGTGGCCATTTATAGTATCCAATAAATGTTCTTGCTGAAGATATTGAAAGGACAGAAAAGGGAAGGATTAATAGCATCATATGGGGGGTGCCTGGGTGGCTCAGTCAGTTAATCGTCTGACCCTTGGTTTCGGCTCAGATCATGATCTCGTGGTTGTTGAGTTTGAGCCCCGCATCGGCTCTGTGTTGACGATGCAGAGCTTGCTTAGGATTCTCTCTCTCTCTCTCTCTCTCTCTCAAAATTAAAAAAAAAAGGCACAATTCAGGGTTTGTGTCCTTAAAATGAAATATTAATCATAATTGAGCAGTTAGATCTTTTTAACAGTTTAAGCTTCTCGCAGGGTGGTGGGGGGAGGAAGAAGGGAGATCACCGGCAGAATGATGGCAAATGTCAACAGAAAACAGTCAAATTGCTATATGATCGCATAGGAAGATTTCATGTCTGCTGTTAGCTGAGGGGGCCTTATGCATTCCATCCAAATCTCACATCCTGATTCCTTGTTGTTCAGAACATGCTAGAGGAAGTTTGGAAAAGAAACTGTTTTGTTCAGAGGTTGGCACACTTAGTACAATTCAGGCAGTTCATTTGTAATGAGTATTCAACACACAGATCAATTGTGCAAACAGATTCAATTTGCTATTTTCTTAAACAGAAGAACATACAAACATAAGTGGTCTCGATGATTTAACACTGAAAATGTTGACATAGTAGAGATAAACCTCAACGTTGAGCAAAGGGCTTCCCATACTCTCTTCATTGAAAACAAATTGGAAATTTGTTTGACATCAATAATTTTTCCTCGGAATTGGGATGTATTGAGGTTGAACACGTTACACGGAGCAAACAGCCTATTTTCAATTTTTTGTGTTCATATATATATTCACCTGTAATTGCAAATTGCATACAAATGATGTTTTCTCTTGTGCAAATGCCAAGGGAGGTCAGCAAATGTCGTGATTATTAGTGCCATCTACTGGTGAAATGTAGTATGACCACATGTACCGGGTCTGAGACGCAGAGTTACTATGGGGGACGAGGAGTCAAGTAAAAGGACAGATGGGACAGGGATTCTGTATTTGAGAATGATGGTGGCTATGGAGTGCCTGAGTGGCTCAGTCAGTAGAGCATCTGACTTCTGCTTAGGTCGTAATCTCGCAGTCCATGAGTTCAAGCCCCATGTCAGGCTCTCTGCTGTCAGAGCAGAGCCTGCTTTGGGTCCTCTGTTCCCTTCTCTCTCTGCTCCTCCCCTGCTCACTTGTGTTGTCTCTCTCTCTCTCTCTCTCTCTCTCTCTCTCTCAAATAAGTAAATAAATAAACATTTTTAAAAAGAGTGGTGGTGGTTATTATGCTAAGTGAAATAAGTCAGAGAAAGACAAATACCATATGATTTCATTCATATGTGGAATTTAAGAAACAAAACAGATGAACGTATGGGAAGTGGGTGGAGAGAGGAGAAAGAAACCACAGGAGACAGTTTGTTCTCTGTACAAACCGAGGGCTGCTGGAGGGAGCTGGATGAGGGATGGACTAGTTGGGGGATGGCTACTAAGGAGGGCACTTGTTGTGATGAGCACTGGGTGTTGTACTAAGTGATGAGTCACTGAATTCTACTCCTGAAACCAACATTGCACTGTTAACTGAGTAAAACAAAATTTTTAAATGGTGGTGAACCTATCTTTATGAGACAATTAGAAATTCAAACATTTAAAAGGTATCTGTTAAATAATTATTGCTAATTAGTTTTAGGTGTGATGTTGGTGTTGGGGTTACGTTACAACATCCTTATCTTTTAGAGATTTGGGGCCAAGTCTGACCCACTATCTGTTTCTGTTTGGCCTATGAGCTAAGAATAGTTTTTACATTTTGGGCTGAAAGAATCAAAAGAAGAATGCTTTGTGTCGTAGGCAAATTACATGAAATTCAAATTTCAGTGCCCATAAGTATGGTTTTATTGGAACATGACCCTGCTCATTCATTTACGTTTTGTCTGGGCCTGGCTGCTTTGTGCTTTGCCAGAAAAGCTGAGGATTTGCACAGAGTCTGTGTAGCTCACAAATATGCAAGATTGACCCCCTACCCCTTTACAGAGAAACCTTGCCCACACTGCCCCAGAGCTGCCCTGTTCTAAGTATGGCCTGTAAACCAAGCAACACTGGCCTTGCCCAGAGGCTGTTAGAAACACAGAATTTTGGTCTATGCCCCAGACCTACTGATTCCAAATCTTCAGATCCCAGGTGATTCCTCCTCACATTAAAATTTGAGGAGCACAGGGGCACCCGGGGGGCTCAGCCAGTTAAGCATCTGGCTCTTGATTTCGGCTCAGGTCACGTTCTCACGGTTCGTGGAATCCAGCCCCACGTCAGGCTCTGCGCTGACGGCTCAGAGCCTGCTTGGGATTCTCTCTCTCCCTCTCTCTCTGATTCTCAATCTCTCAAAATAAATAAACTTAAAAAAAAAAGTGAGGAGCATTGGTTTAGATGGCTCTGCTCACCTCATCCTCTGGTCGCACCATCCCAAGGGTGCAGCAGCCAGTGGGGACATGCGGCTGTCTACCTGGAGCTCCCCTCCCCCATCTAGGTCATGCCCTGAGGACCTAGAACCCTAGAATTCCTGCCTCCAGAGCTAAAGCAGACCGTCTCTGCAGGGTCCATCTCCTAGCCGGTCAGGGGGTCAAGATAAGCTGTTTATGGGGTGGGAAGAAGGTGGCTTGGGCTTGGATGTGAAGCAGGGTGTCCTCTGGCTTGAGTAGCAGATTCTACAGGGCACAGAAAGGGTCAGTCAGAACCAGAGGTGGGAAGAGAAAGGGGGGGGATGCTAGGGGCTGGGGTCAGCTCCCCCCGTGCTGTCAACCTTCCAGCTGGGAACTCCAGACTGCAGGAATCCCAGCCTGCCAGGTACTTGTGAAGGTATATTTCACCATTTGGGAGCTTGATTCCTAACTTCTAAATACTTAAACATATAGTATGGGCCTTCATTTCTGCTCTTGATGTGGGGCCCACTAATCTTACTGGCTTGTGTGTTGAATGCTCTCAGAGTAAGCTCTGAGGACCACCCGCATCAGAATCCACAGGGTTTGGAATTTTCAAAAATGCAGACTCCCAGGCCCCACTTGTGAGTCCCCTGAATCAGAGTCTTTGGGGCTGGAGCCTAGGAGTCTGCATTCAAACCAGCTCCCCCTGGTGATTCTGACCCACACCAGAGCTGCAGAAGCACTCGCAGTGAGGACGGAGTGGAGAAGCAGGAAGCTTCAGGAGAGAAAAGAGGGGGGAAGCCAGGTCAAAGGGAGACGCTCTTCGTAATACGGCCTGATCCTCCCCACCCCAGAGTCGGCTGCAGGGAGAGGCTTTCTGCCAGAACAGGGCAAGGGTGTCCCCCCGCCAAATGGGGGGCTCCCAGGGGCTGCCCTGCAGAGAGAAGTACAAGAGTCCACGCATCATAGGGAGAAAAAGGAGCTGCAGGTGCCTGGAGGGACCCTCTGAACTCAAATGGAGTTCAGGCTGAAGCCACAGTGCAAGTCTTTGGGCAAGCGAGACGTCCGGGGTCCCCCCTCCACGCAGGGGACATAGGAGCAGCTGGGACCGATGGTGTAGTCCTACCGGCATGGGTTCAGAGTCTGCATCTGCCACATGCAAGGTGTACGGCCTGGAGCAGGTTACTGACGCTCCGTGAGCTTGTTTCCTTGTCCATAAGATGGGGATCCTAACACCTGCCAGGCTTGGGTTCATATTAAATGTGATAATTCAGCAAAGACACATCCTTGCCACACAGAGACAGATAAGGGCTGGCTGTGCTTTGTAGAAGAATGTTACCTATACCTCCTGGCTTCCTGATGCTTGATGTCATAGGCACTTGCCACTGGCTGATAAGGTGAATTTCCCTAAACCCCAAGCACAGGAAGCCACTTAGGCTCCAGTCACAGCCCTGTGTCAGACCAGTGCTTGGCCAGAGACACAGAACTCCCGTGGGGCACCTGAGTGTCTCAGTCGGTTGGGTGTCTGATTTCAGCTGGCTCAGATCACGATCTCATGGTTCATGAGTTCGAGCCCCGCACTGGGTCCTCTGCTGTCAGCGCGGGTCCTCTGTGCCCCCTCTCTCTGCCCTTCCCCCTGCTCACACTCTCTCTCGCTCAAAAATAAAAAACAAACGAAACAAAACAGAAAAAGAACTCCCTGGGGCGCCTGGGTGGCTCAGTCGGTTGAGCATCTGACTTCAGCTCAGGTCATGATCTCATGGTTCATGAGTTCAAGCCCGGAATCGGGCTCACTGCTGTCAGCACAGAGCTCGCTTCGGATCCTCCACCGCCCCCCCCCCGCCCCTCCCCTCCTCACGCTCTCTCTCCCAAAAATAAACAAACACTAAAAAACAACAACAACAACAACAAGAAGGAATGAAGCCTCATTTAAAAAAAAGAACTCCCTGAGCTTTCCTGTGAAGAAGCAACTCCTGAAGTCACTGTCCAGCTGCTCCCTGGGCACAATTCCTAGGATTTCCCACCCATCGACAGCACACCTGGAGGCTTTCGGGTTTGTCAGGAACGCAGGATTTGTAGGAAACCGGAGACAGCTGTGTCATACTAGAAAACCGCCACTAGGGGGAAGCAGAATCCACACCTCCGTGTGAGGAGCGTGAAAAGGTGTGGCGCGCGGACCCGGAAGGGCACAGGAAGGGCAGGAGGGGTCCAGGTCCTAACCTCCTCTCCCCTTGCCACGCATCCCACCCTCCAAACACCTAAACAGGAGCTGCTGGTCCTGCACTGGAAGCACCTGACCACTGTGTACCGTTGCCACATCCAGGTATAGTCCATTATATCTTAAATAGGGCGAAGGGCGCAGTCGTTCACAAGCTTAGCTGCAAATTTGAATCACCTGGGGAGCCCTGTAAAATCCCCGCGCTGAGTTTTGGTCTCCATGAAGTCAGAATCTCTGGGGTGAGGAGGCAGGAATCAACACTTTTTATTTATTTCTTTATGTTAAATCTTAGGGTCTTCATCTTTATTTACTTTTATTCTTTTTAATGTTTTATTTATTTTTGAGAGAGAGAGAGAGAGAGTGCAAGTGGGGGAGGGGCAGCGAGAGAGAGTGACAGAGGATCCAAAGCTCTGTGCTGACAGCAACAAGTCCAATGTGGGGCTCAAACACACGAACCGTGAGATAATGACCTGAGCCAAAGTCAGGTGCTCAACCAACTGAGCCACCCAGACACCCCCTTTTTTTTGTTTTCTAAGTAGACTCCACGCCCAATTTGGGACTTGAACTCCCAACCCTGAGAGCAAGGGTCACATGCTCTACCAACTGAGCCAGCCAGGGGCCCCAGGAATCAATACTTTTCAAAATACCACAGGCGATTCCACACTGCAGCCAAGTTTGAGAACCATGGTTGTAGACAAAAGATCTCATTTCTTCCCAAATGGCAACTGGCTTTCATTGCCAGGTGCCACCTCCAAGAAGCCTCCATAAGTCACCACACATTCTTCTCCTCCATCTGTCCACGGGTCTATAATTGGTGCCAGCGCTGTTCCTATTTGGATGTGCATACAGATCACCGGGGGATATTGTTAATATGCAGATTCCCATTCAACAGGTCCAGATGGGGCTGAGATTCTACACGTCTAACTGCGCTCCCAGGTGCTGCCCCGCTGCTGGTCCATGGACTACAAGTAGCAGGGTTTATGGGATAGCAGCCTCTTCCGCAAAGGCAAATCCGATCAGGTCTCACCCCTGCTCAGTTAACCAACTGAGCCCCACCCAGGTCCCCCTCTTCTTACATTCTTAATTTTCAAACATTCTGTCAACCCCCCACCAAAAAGCCAAAAAACAAAACCAAGCTTGTAAATACAGAGAACAATTTGGTGTTTGACAAAGGTGAGGGGTGGGTGAAATGGGTGAAGTGGGTCGAAAGGTACAAACTTCCAGTCAAAAGATACAGAAATTCTAGGGATGTAATGTTTAACATAGTGACTGTAATTAATAATACCATATTGTATATTTGAAAGTTACTAAGATCTTAGAAATTTTTACCACAAAAAAAAATTTTTTGTAACTGTGATGGTATATGTTAATTACACTTATTGTGGTGATCATTTCATAATATATACAAATATCAAATTATGTTTTATACCAGAAACACATATATGTCAATTATATCTCAATTTTTAAAAATAAGTATTCTATCAAAGGAATTAGAACCCTATTGCCTTAGATTTACCATATTACCTGTAGTAATAAGTATCCTATTCTTTTAAAATTTAGTCTGGGGGCACATGGGAGGTTCAGTTCATGAAGCATCCAACTCTTGATTTCAGCTAAGGTCATGGTCTCATAGTTTGTGAGTTTGAGCCCCTCATCAGGCTCTGTGCTGCCAGTGTGGAGCCTGCTTGGAATTCTCTCTCTCTCTCTCTCTCTCTCTCTCTCTCTCTGCCCCTCCCCTGCTTGCAGGCATGCTCACTCTCTCTCAAAATTAAAAAAAAAAATGTTTTTTAATTTAGTCTAAAGGAATTGATGTAGGGGTTTTTTTTAGCCTTTAATTTTTTGTTCATTCCTTTTTTTTTCTTTTTCTTTTTTTGAGAGAAAGATCATGAGAGTGGAGGAGAGGGGCAAAAGAAGAGGAAGACACAGAGAGAATCACACAGGGCTTGATCCCACAATCCTGGGATCATGACCCGAGCCAAACTCAAGAGTCAAACACTCTACTGACTAAACCATGCGGGTACCCTTTATCTCTTGATGCTTGGATATATTTGTTGTGGTTAATATTTGGTGTTTTAAAAAGAATATTATGTTTTTTAGCTCCTTAATAAGAGAGCCACTGGTTATCAATGTTTTTCTTCCATGACCTAGTACCATGCCTGGCACCCTAGTAGGTGCTCAACAAATGTTGAGTTTTGACTACTCAGTGAAAAATTCTGATCTGCAATTTAAGAAGCTGGGAAAGAGCTCTTTTAGTACTGAAGAATATATCCACAGGTCAAGTTGGAAATATTGTGGACACTTTGAGAGAGTTCTGTGAAAAGCCCCTCCTCTATCTGGTGTCTGTTTTCCTCCCTTGCTTCATTTCAAGACATTATCTCTCTCTAGCCTACACTCCAAAAGTTCTTAACCTCTTTCAGATCCTCAAATTCACCAAAGTCTCTTTTGTTCTGGACTTTTGGACCAGCCTTTCCCCTGCCTGGCAGCTCCTTTCCCCTTTTTATTGACTCTTCCTCCTCCTTCAGGGGGAAAGTGAAATACCCTTTGGCCAGCAAATCTCCTCCTCCTCCATGAGATTAGGACCTTCCCCTTCCCTGATCTCCCCCTCATCGACTTTCCTGTATCTGTTCCTTTCTCCTCTTCCTTCCTCTGTTAGCCTGGAAGAGCACCAATGGAGTCTCCTTCTTGGGCCCCCAGCACCTGTCTCAGAGCACAAAGTAGGGGCTCAAGTATTTGTTGGATGACTTTGAAAACACACAGGCTGTAGGCGGATAACTTTCCAAGTCCACTGGCTTCTCTTTTCCAAGTCCACTGGGCTAAGAACTTAGATGCTAATCGACCTCAGATGAGAGGAGGGTTTCAGAAGAAGAGACAAGTATATGATTTAAACAGAAAACATCTGGAGAAAGAAGGAAGAAAAGAACTTGGCATTTCAGGAAGTGTACAGACAATGGAAAGTTGCTGTGATTCCCATAGAGCCTCTCCTTTCATTGTGAAGAGGGGTCCCTTGGACGAAAGTGGCACTGAGACTTTCCCCAAAGGGCTCATTCTGGCTTGTTCTCTGAAATGTTGTGTCTGTGGGCAAGGCTGTATATAGAACTGAAGTTGGAGGGAAACATAGATTGTGTGTCTTTGTAGAAATGGTTGGCTTCTCTCTGCCACAAGCAAGCCACTGTCATTGGGACATCAAATTACAGAATTAAATCTCTCACCCAATCTCAGGGTTGGAAAGGACACTGGATATCACTGTATCCCCTCCTCTGACCTCTGCAGGAATTCCCTCTGTAGGTCTCTGATAACAATTCACAGCCTTCTGTCCATGGCAGCTAGCTCCATGTTGGATTCTAATTGTTGGAAAATCCTCTTGAGCTCAGTGCTTTGTATGTGGTCATGGTGTATTGAGTTAGATAAACAAACACAAAGGAACATTTATAATCAGGACAATAGAAATTATGTTAAAGTAATGTTTCTTGGTAAAAGATTGTGGGAAAATTGTCTTAAATGTTTGAAATAGTCTCCAGTCATCACATTATACCAGATACAGGTTCTCTTTGATTTATTACCTGGACAAGTCAAAAAGCAAAAACAAAACAAAAAGTAGGGGCACGTGGGTGGCTCGGTTGGTTAAGCATTGGCCTTCAGCTCAGGTCATGATCTCACAGTTTGTGAGTTCGAACCCCACATCGGGCTCTGTGCTGACAGCTTAGAGCCTTGAGCCTGCTTTGGATTCTGTCTCTCTCTCTCTCTCTCTGCCTCTTCTCTGCTGGTGTTCTGTCTCTTTCTCTCTCAAAAATAAACATTAAAAAATAAAAAATAAGCAAAAACAAAAGTAGACAATAAAGGCTGTCTCACTACGTACTCAGAACCAACTACTAAATATTTACCAAATGACTGAGCAAATTCTCATAAACACTTATTATCTTGAGTCTTGAGATTAAACTTTCAGAATAGACCTCCTTTGTTTGTGGCAAGAATGACCATATCCTTCAGCACTGACCTGGGAGAACAAGGGAGCAGGGCACAGTGACGTGGAATGGAGATGGCAGATGGTTTCTGTCCCTGCCCTGCCACTAACCAGCTGTGCCATGTAGGCAAATTACATGTTAGACTCTGATGGATCTTAGTTTCCTCCTCTGCAAACAGAGGTAATTCAATCAGATGACCTGTAAGGTTCAGTAGCCAACCCTCCTTGGTTCTAGGACTTTGCCCTTTCCGCCTAAAGACCAAAGCCTCATGAGTGAAATGAACTCTCAGGGTAATTGATCATTAGCAAGAGTCTAACTCCTACTAAATGGAGATGGTTAAGTTAAAGCAATTATGGTAAATGTAACTATGTACATACCCTTCCCTGAATTAGCAGAAACTTGAGTTAATAGTTGGCTACATCATTAAGCTCATAACCTCTCATTTCTACCTTCAATGTTGGCCAAAATTCCCCAGCTGTCAGCTGAATCTAGACTTTTTAAATGTTTCTATTTTTAAACCACAGTAATTATACCATACAGTCCTGGTAGGGTATATACCAAGAGGAAAAAAAAGAAACACCCCAAACTGCAAAGAAATCTCAAATGATTGTCAGTAATTACTTTTTAACATGATTTCCCCCTTGATATTATCATATTTCCTGATAGTCAGGTACAGTTATTATGAAACAATAATATATTTAGTAGCTAAGGAAATTAAGTATTTTTTTTAATTAGGAACCAAGATTTTCAGTGCAAGAAAAAAAATATATAAATATCGGATCAAAATCCTGTATCCTAAGTTTAAATTAGAAATATTAGTGAGAAAAAAAGAAATATTATTAAGAATAAGTATGTTTTTTGGTTAAAAAAATTCTTTTTAGGGGTGCCTGGGTGGCTTCGTAGGTTGAGCATCTGACTTGATTTCGGCTCAGGTCATGATCTCATAGTTTGTGAATTCGACCCGGGAATTGGGCTAGCGCTGACAGTGCAGAGCCTGCTTTGGATCCTCTCTCCACTTCTCTCTCTGCCCCCTCCCTGACGTGTGTGCACACACTCTCTGTCTCTGTCTCAAAATAAATAAATAAAATTCTTTTTAGCTCTGTCTGTTGAAAAGGCCTTGACACCTTGACTAACTGATAGCAATGAGCACCCCCAGAGTGTGCTTTCTAAACACCATTTCCCGCTAAAAGGAACAGAGCTCCTTGGAGAAATCGCTGATTAATTTGGGTTCAGGGATGAGCTTGGAACATCTTGTCAAAGCAGCAAGCAAGGAAGTTACCAAAGACTACAGAATCATGCCCAAAAGGCTTAGGAACCAAGTTGAAGAGCCCATAGGCTAGAGATTATACAATTTCAGCACGAGAAACAATAACAACTGCAAAGGATTGAAACGCATTGAATATGTTAAAAATCTGTGAATTCATACAATTACAGCACACACACACACACACACACACACACACCTTTGAAGGAAACTAGGAATCCAACTCATTATTTTAAAAACTAGGGGGGGGGGGGTCACCTGGCTGGTACAATCAGTGGAACGTGTGATTCCTTCATTAAAAAAATTTTTTTTAATGTTTATTTATTTTTGAGAGAGAGAGAGAGCACGAGCAGGGGAGGGGCAGAGAGAGAGGGAAACATAGACTCTGAAGCAGGCTCTAGGCTCTGTGCTGACTAAATAAATAAATAGAAGTGTAAAAAACTGGGGGGGAAAGGCAAAATAATTGCTTGATTCTTTCTTCTACAGAACTATACTAAAGTTGCTATACAAGGTAACCAAACAGTTTATGAAGTAAATTTCTTCTTTTAGAAGAATTTAAGCTAATACATGCAGAGGGATACTACAATTGGAATATCACTATTTTGCAACCTCTAGTGAAATAATGGATTAAGGCAAATGGTTATAGGAATTACATCCCCACAGAGAGATAATCAACAACAAAAAAAGAGTATAGGACATTCTACAGGCTTGTAGAAATTATTGCTCTTCAATAAATAACTTGCATAAAAAAGAAAGAGGGATGGGGAACCTATGATTAAAAGAGATTTAAGAGACATCAACTCAGTGCAATATACGGGCCTGATTTGGACAAACTAACTGTAAAAAAAAAAAAAAAACTAATCTATGAGAGAATCAGAGATATTCAGAACATTGCCTGGATATTTGATGGAGTTATGGAAATACCATAAATGTGAAGGGTGCAATGGTGTTTACGAGCCTATACTTTTAAAAGTCCTTATGTTTTCAGATAAAGACTAAAATATTTATGGATAAAATAATTTCGATATTATTTCGATATTGACACTTAAAACTAATTCAGCTGGGGTTGGAGTAAGACTGAGGAGCACACGGAATATTAAGGCACCAGTCAAAACCTATTCCTTTTTGTCTATTATGAATATATTTCTATTTGCTCCTAAACCATATGATTTTAGCTCTCCTCCTCTATCTCATGGGGAGGGTTCCCATTTAAGTCATATTTATTTAGTGGTAGTGATTTTTTTTTAATTTTTTTAATGTTTTTATTTATTTTTGAAGGAGAGAGACAGAACATGAGCGGAGGAGGAGCAGACAGAGAGGGAGACAGAATCTGAAGCAGGCTCCAGGCTCTGTGCTGCCAGCTCGGAACCTGGAGCCTGGAGCCTGCTTCCGATTCTGTGTCTCATTCTCTCTCTGCCCCTCCCCCACTTGTGTTCTGCCTCTCTCTGTCTCTCAAAAATAAATAAATGTAAAAAATTTAAAAAAAAAACTAAAACCAAAAACAAAAAAGAAAAATAAGTAAAATCATGACTCTCATGCAAATATTAAAAGGCCATCATTCTTTATTTTTATAAAGTTTTTTTGAGTTTATTTATTTATTTTGAGAGCGAGAGAAAGAAAGAGAGCATGAGTGGAGGGGCAGAGAGAGGGAAAGAGAATCCCAAGCAGACTCCTCACAGTTGGCACAGAGCTGGACCTGGGGCTCAGACTCACAATTGTGAGATTATGACTGGAGTTGAAATCAAGAGTGGGTCACTTAACCAACTGAGCCACCCAGGAGCCCCATGAGTTTTTTATTATTAATTATTATTAATTTATGAAGGAATCAGTAAAACATTACACCCGGTTTTTATAGTCTCTACCTGACAAGATTCTTTTGTATTGCCTTGAGCAGGGATTGTTTGCATTGCCATGAACAGGAATGCCTTATATGACTATTTCTACAAGTTAACTTCTACCTTCCTGGAGTTGTAAAATAGCCTAGGAAAGACAAGGGCTTTCACCTCTGTAGGGTAACACAGTCCTGCAAAGGATCATAATCCAACATTCCCCCGAAAAGATATTTGGTAACCCTCCTGCCCTTGCCACACCCTTCACAGTTGTTCCCTCAGTTGTGATCATTTACGAAGGTCTCCCACCGCATCCCTGTCCCTTTATCCTTCCCCCCCAACCCACAAGACATCCTAGGCATGGGTAAATGCTTTCTGTGTATATTTTAGACAACATGAAAATGTGGAGAGCTTGTGACCATTTTACAGGGATGTGGAGGAAAAAAAGACCCAACCTGGTAAGCGAGTTTAAATCCCACATGTAAAGTGTTTTATAAAGAGTGGATTCTTCTGTTCTGTATCGCACAGAAGGACACAGTGCTCAAGCACTTGCGCTGTGACAGGAATGGTTCACTTTGATTTAAAAAGCAAGTTACCGGGGCACCTGGGTGGCTTAGTCGGTTAAG
Organism: Panthera uncia; assembly: GCF_023721935.1. Taxonomy (NCBI): domain Eukaryota; kingdom Metazoa; phylum Chordata; class Mammalia; order Carnivora; family Felidae; genus Panthera; species Panthera uncia. The sequence continues at coordinate 64,542,249 of NW_026057576.1, read as the reverse complement.
TGTCCGACTTCGGCTCAGGTCGTGATCTCGCGTTTAATGAGTTCAAGCCCTGCATCGGGCTCTGTGCTGACAGCTCAGAGCCTGGAGCCTGCTTCGGATTCTGGGTCTCCCCCTCTCTCTGCCCCTCCCCTGCTTGTGCTCTCTCTGACTCTCAAAAAATGAATAAATGTTAAAAGAAAAAATCTTTTTTAAAGCAAGTTACCTTCAGGAATTTGGCTTAGGAAGTTGACATTGTTTCATTTCAGAGGCTTTTTTTTTTTTTTCCTGGAATAGTTCAGACCTCCCAGGGAAAGCTGGGCTTCATAAACCATTAGTAGGTCAGGAAAACAGTCGTGCAAACAACACGGAGACATAGGGTCCGAGCATGGAAAGAACGCAAAGGTAGAATTCTGGAGATTTGACCATAAAACAAGAAAAGCCAAAAAAGTTTGGAGAGTAAATGGGGATCAATGATAAGGAAAAAAAGTAAAGTGATCTTTGGCATAAATAAGGGCCTTCAGTAGAGTCCTTCCCTTTACTCAACAATTCCCTTGTGAGGGGTAGACATCGAGGACTTGTGGAATGGTAAAGAAAAGAGGTACTGGATTATTGTAGCTGAATTTTTTTTTCACTCAAGGCCATGCTATTATTACTTGAAAAGAGCAAAGAATACAAAACATCAAGAAAGGAGAGGAGATGAATGGAGGTCACTGCTAAATGTTCTTCCAACTGTGACATATTGCACTGATGGCTCCAACTCATCGCTTCTTATAACCAAGCCCTTGGACACCCTTATTTTGCAGTGTCTTCCGTCACAATGAGGATTGTATTTCTCCATCCCATCACTCTAAGTTCAGCCATATGACTTGCTTTGGCCAAGAGGATGTCAGAAGATACGACATAAGAAGAGGCTTACAAAACCACTTGCCAGCTTGTTCCGCTCTGCTTTCGCTATGAAAAAGGTACGCCCAGATGAGCCGCCCAGTTGTAGGGGATGGAGAGGTAGAGCAAAACCAAATTACTCTAACCAGTCCCACCTAAGATCAGCCAACCCCCATCAGACCCCCAGAGGAGTAAATGAGATCCCCAGCTGAGATCAGCAGAGCCACCCAACTGAGCCCAGCTCAGACTGGCTAAACATCACAGGTGCAGGAAATGAATATTTATGGCTATTGGCCAAGAGGGCCTATGGGTGTTTGTTACCTAGTGATTTTCTGCCCATGCTAATTCATATGCCAACCCATTTTTATCAGACCCTTATGAGATGAGAGAGATCTCTGTGCATACTCGTACGTTAATGGCTGGTTCGTTTCAGGGAGTCTGGCTTCCCACGAGGCCACCAGGAGGGAAAAGGGTCAGATACCATAACTACAAATCCAGGCTATGTTTCCTATTTGGGAGGGATATTTATTTGGAAACCATTCAAATTCGAGGCTAGTAGTGGCATTTCCAGGAAAACTGAGGGCCAAAAAATGATATCTGTTAGCTGGGAGGAATCAAGGTAATTTCTACCTGCAGAGTATTTGAAGCTTGAATAGAATAGAACAAACAGTGGTATCAACAGGGAATGCCCCTATGTGCTTGGCCAAGTAGAAGGTCAAACAGACAACCAAGGCTCTCCTATCAGTTATCAAGAATGTGCAGAGGGGAACCTGGCTGGCTCAGTCAGCAGAGCATGTGACTCTTGATCTCGGGCTCATGAGTTCGAGCCCCACACTAGGGGTACAGATTACATAAAATATTTGGAAAAAAGAACATGCAAAGCACAGAACCCCAGACAACTTTGCTTTGGTCTTCCCTGAGCCACACACCTGGCCTTTTAAAGAAAGAGGATCCATTTGCATCCAAAACTAACTCCACATTGTAGAAGATGGTTGTTTCATCAGAAGCAGATTTTGTTAAATTTATGAAACTCTAAGGATTTAATTTAGCTCAACAACTGGTTTTTGAGCCCCTATTTATGGGGGAAGCCAGAGTCATCTCCAGAGATGTGGAGGTGACCAGGCATCAGACCTGCCATCCTCTTCCAGGTTTAAGATACCGTCCTCAAGTAGATAAATGCATGGATGACAACGATAGAGCCAGATACAAGATGGGCACAATAAGATGCTACTGGGAGACAGAGGAGAGGTTGGAGGGCATGGCAACACAAGGGAGGCTAGAAAGGAAGTGTTTTTGTGGGGGAACATGAGGAGTTTGGTTGGGGACCTGCTGTTCACAGCCTGGTAGCATCTAGGGTCTCTGCGTGTCTTACCTGCGTGTACATCAGCTCCATCGTTATTCTCCCTTCTGTTTCAACCTTGCCTTCAAATTTAAGACTTTTAGACAGATGTAAAAGATAGGAAAGGAGAGCTGGCGGAACCTAAAAATAAATTGGGTTTCAAAAAGTAAGGCGAATGTGTAGAGATGGCTAGCGGATCTACTAGCTGTGCAGATAGCAAGATGTGTGGTTTATATTCAAAGGATGTGAAATTAAAGTTTAACCCCAGGTGACACAAACTTTTATTGCTCCTAACATCATGTTAAATAAAAGCCACCTCTGGCTTGTTCGCACCTGTCTCCGACGGTTTGGCCTGACACAGTCCTTCTTGCTGCGTCAGATGGCATCTGTTTTCAGTATCAAACTGGAGACTTTCTGCTAAGTCATCTCCAAGCCCAACTTCACTGGCACAATATGTTGCTTCATAAATTAAATTAAAGTCACAGGATGTTTTGGATTAGAGGGATCTTCCTTCAACCAGACCCAAGGTTAGTAAGAGAGTGTGACCTGTCTGGGCTAGAACTCCCTCATCCAAAACATCCGGAATATTTCACTGGATTAATTTGCAACTCACTGGGAGATTTTTGGTCCAATTTGCTAGAGATTTTCTGTCTGTTTCCATTTCTCTTTTCAATTCAGGTCAATATGCATTTATTCAGCTCTCTTATTGAAAATGATATGAAAAGTATTACTGAGTCAAAAGAATAAAGAAAACAGCAGATAAAATGCAAGGGAAGGAAGAAAAGTAATGAGTGAATAAATAAGTTCATTCATGAATAAAGAATTTATTCATGAATAAATAAATTCATTCATCCAACAAATGAACTTACAGAGCCCTTATTTTTGCCACGCTCTGAGCTAGGGAAGTACTGTGCAATATAGGGAGAAATATAAGTTACTGTTTCTTTTCTTCAGGAGGTTAGAATTTGTTTTTTTATTAAAAAATTTACCATTAGTTTAAATTCAACTTATATTGGTGTTTAATCTAATCAAAAACGTCACAAAGAAATAAATATGAACAATTTCCTTGCACCTTTGAGAAGATGTTGAACATTCTTTGTGGGGGAAGTCTAACAAGTCACACTGCACCCCAGGATAGGACATGTGTGTTTTGGTTGGATTGGATTCCATGGCCGCTAGCCAGTAGGCTACAGGAAGAGAATTTTTAAAACATATTTTTCCATCAGGGGCTATAGGAAATAATCCTTAGTACAGTATATCAGGTATACGTTTTCCTTTGAGCAATGCTGTGAGCCCATGTAGCTTTAGGAGGAATTACCTTTAGCAAAAACTAATAGACAAGTAGAACCAAATGTTCCTATAGTTCTGAAACATATTGAGAAAAATCTCCATTTCACCCATCTATGGCCCAACCTTGCTTCTTGTTTCTCAAACAATAGTTCTTCAAGATTCAATGAAACAAAGTATGGAAAGCAACAGAAATGCCATGATGCAGTCTTCCTGAAAAGGTTAAGGTAGCTAAGGCCGCTGAACATTCACACAGAAAGGATGATTATGACACTGATGGCATTTTGAGGGCTGTTCCACTGTCCCCATGTCTTAGTGTCAAGTGCTGTAACGAAGTACCACGGACAGGGTGGATTATCAATGGAAATTTATTTCTGACTGTTCCAAAAGCTGGAAGTCTGAGATCAGGGTACCACCTGAGATCAGGCAGGTCTGCTGAGAGATCGCTTCCTGGTTGCTGACCTCTCACTGTACCCTCACATGGAGGAGAACAAAGAGCTCCTGGCTCATAAGGGCACTAATCCCTTCAAATCCTTTCACTAATCACCTTCCAAAGGTCCCGCCTCCTAATACCATCACTTTGGGGGTCAGGAGTCAACATAAGAATTTCAGGGTGAGGGGACACAAACATTCAGACCATTGCACCCTCCTCATGTCCTCTTGCTCACACTGGAACCTGAGCTCCATGAGGACAAAGACCTTTGTCTTGTTTTCTGCTGTGTCTCCAGTGCCCAGAACAATAGGTAGCACATAGTAGGGGCTCAGTAAATATTGTACAATGAATGAGTGAGCAGATTAATGTTTCTCCTGCCCTGGCTAAGACAAATGTTGGATCGGAAGCTAAAGACCAAGAAAAGAGAACTTCCTTGCTTCATCCGTGCCCCTTGTGCCGTCTGACTTCCCTCTGCTGTACTTCATCCATCCACCCAGCGCTTTGCACTGACCCTGCCTCATTTTCCTGGTGCTCTGCTACCTGTTGGACTTATAAAGCTGAAAAGAATAAGGCACAAGGCTTCAAGGAGAACGCAACCTCCATTCTAAGAGAGGACCCTGAGGAAAGGTGAGAAGAGAAGGGAACTGATACATCCCAAATGTGAAACATAGGACTAGCAGGGTTTCTGGGTAGGAAGGAATCCAAGAGAACAATGGAAAGTGAGGTGAATTGTGATTGGACAAAGGTAAACTGTCCATCATTGAAAAGATCAAGGAATGAGGAGGTCTAATATGTCCTGGATCCCAGGAGTCCAGGACCATGATCAAGACTGAGTTCCAAGCTGCAAGAAGCTAACATGTAGCAGGAGAAACGAAGCGGATGTACTGGTGATAGTGAGACAAAGTAGTGTGAAACCGGAGCCATAGGAAAAGTGCTGTCACCTGTGAGGCAGATCGAAAGGAGGAAGCATATTTTCTCTGGCTGGCTTCCATGTTGTCATATTGTACATGCTATGTGTAAGATGCTAAATGGAAAACAAAGGCAATGAGGCTGGAGCCTGTCCTGCTAGATCTAAGTCTAGGGGAGATACAGTACGTTCATCTGTAACCAGCCATATACTGAGGCTGACTTCCCTGGCTCATACCAGCTCTCGAGAGCCAATTGTTAAATTTTCAGGAAATTTGCGTGCCCATTTTTAAACACAGCCTTTAAAAAAGATTGGGGCATCTGGGTGGTTCAGTTGGCTGAGCATCCAACTCTTGATTTTGACTCAGATCATGATCCCAGGGTCGTGGGATCGAGTCCTGAGTTGGGCTCCATGCTGAGCATGGAGCCTGCTCTAGATTCTCTCTCTGTCTCTCTCTCTCTGTCTCTGTCTCTGTCTCTCTCTCCTTCTGCCCTTTTCCCCCACTCACATGCTCTCTCTCTCTAATAAAATAAAATAAAATAAAATAAAATAAAATAGTATGTAAAGTTACAATGAAATAAGTTATCTTGAAGACGAAGGTAATAAATACTCAAAACACATCACTTCCTAAATCATTCTCTATGCTCTGGAGGCTTTCAGGTCTATTACATCCACACGACTTTGTGCCAGTGCACATATCTTTCCAACTCTGTGTTCAAGAACATCACGTGGGTAGTTTGAAATTGCCATGTTAGGAGTATTTACACCATTTACACCACAGAGATTGGCAAGTGCTGCAAACCTAGACTTAGTTCAATGTTTTCATTTTCTTGTCTTAAGAAAATGATAAAGTGTTTCAAATGCAGATCAGACTTCAAAATGTGACATGTCTACAGTCACTGCATTGTGGATAGCACAAAAAATGGTGGAAATATTCCTCCAATATTCAAATTCATTATCAAATACAGCAAAGAAGGGAAAGCCTGGGGGAGGGGCACCAGTTCCCTAGGAGATCACAGGCTTCATGGAGGGGAGGCCCAAGGCAGAGAAAATCAAGGGACCCGTGTCCTTGGAGGCCCTTGGCTTTACTTGCCCAGTTGGTCCCTAGGGAGAGAAGGGAGGCAGCTTTCTAATGGTAACGAGGCCACTGCCTGAGCCCGTTCCTGTGGCCTGTTTCCTGGGAACCAGGTGGAACACAGGCTCAGAGAACCACAAAAAGATGTATGAAGACAGGGTAAGCCCAGGAATCATCAAAGCCTCCAGAAATGGGAATATTCAACTTCTTTTGTGGCTCCAGAGTCCAGGCAGTACAGAACAAACTGTAGAGGAGGCAGGAAAGTCCCACTAGCAGAAAAAAATCAACAAGCCAGGGATTTCTGTAAAATGACTTTTTTTTTTAACTGGACTTGCAGGCTTGAAATTCAAACTTGATTATGAAGGGGGGATGGAATTAGGTACCACACTGCCCCCAAAATATCCCTTTGCATTTAAAAATCACATACTGCAGGCACACAGAGCTGGACAGCACTCTTTGCCATCAGTGTCTATTCAGATCCACAGGTTTTCACTGGACCGAGTTTTCTGAAAGGAACTGGGACCCTGACAGCCTCTCTACATCTTCCTTTCACACACACACACACACACACACACACACACACACACAGCCCTCTATTACCATCTCCACTGAGCCCCCAAGATGGGGCCAGACTGCAAAAAGGGCAACAGTTTCCTTCCCAGCCTGCAGTCAACCCCCAAAAAGGGTGGGGAGAGAGGGAGAAGAGCCTAAGGCCATGACCTGGTCCCAGCATCAGGCTTCTTTAAATTGTTAGAGAGGATTGCAGGGTCCTGACCCAACATGGCCCCAACATGAGCCATCTCCTGACTTCGCCGTCCTGGCTGTGGGTGTATTTTGTGAGAAACATGTACCCAGAGGTGAATTGAAATTGCTACCAGTCTTGGGATCCTTGGGACAGTCTACCTGAAATTAACACAGGGAGGGAGGAGAGAAGGAGACAGAGTAGATACAGGGACATGCGAGGCCAGCAGTGGTGGGAATATGACCTTGAGGGAGAAAAGATGGCAGGGGAGTTCTAAGTGTGAGGAGCTTATGCACAGCAGTGTTGTGGGGAGAGGGAAGCAGGGGTCTCTCTAGAAGCCACAACTGCATAGAAAACATAGGAAAACAGCAGGTAGGAGATGAGGAGATGATTACAAGCATCACCAGGGAAGCTCCAAAATATTGAGAGCAAGACCCCCGAAAAAGTCTGATTTCTGCCTGGACTGCACTTGAATTGGGGCACAAATGTACGACGATAGCCTTGGTCCCCACACACTGGTACAGTGGAGAGCATCACTTTTACATATAGGAAAAACAAAATAAAAGTCATGAGACATAAGAGAGGTTAAAAGGTAATAAATAAATACATGCTGATTAAAGGGCGAGTCAAGATTTATAAATAGGAAGAGAAGACCTGTGAATTAAGTTCGTAATAAAAGAGAATCACAAATACTTTACGAAGCTAAGGAAATACAGCAGAGTGGCAGGATGTGTGTGGGGTTGGGGAACCGGGTAACTAAGAGAAAATCCTGACAGAAAAAAAAATTCCAGGAAGGAAATAGCTTATTGTTAGAAAATGATTTTCCACTCCTCATCTCCACCGTGTGAGTTAAAATAAAGTAAGACACGTAAAAGCGGGACTATTTCCAAAGCAATCATCCTCAGACCTGTTTTGTAATACAGATAACCCAGCCGGTACCCAGCTATCTCGAGAAGGTTAGGGCTTGTAATTTAGGTTCTGCTGTCAGTGAATGGCACTTTCTGTTTACCCTGCACTTTCTACCGATTGCTCATAACGTGCAAAAACTTGAACCCTCACAGAAATGGCCATGCGGTCCCGCCAGTCTTCAGAATCCAGCAGATGAGGAGCTGGAGAGGTCTTTTTTCCACTGACTGTGGCCACGCGTGGCTGCGTGATTTATGGACAAGACCCACAGCCACATCCATATCTCCCAGTCATTAACTACCAAGAGGCGGACTCAGCCCAGAACCACTCACAGTATAGAAAATCCTCAGAGAGTGAGTCTGTTCAAATAATTAGAATAATCAGAGTCCTTTTGATCTCATTCTGATTTCTCAGTTCACCTTTCAAATGCAGGCTGTTTTCGATGGCCCAAAGAGAACATTGTGAATGGTGCCTGAGATTTCTCCTAATGTTAACATCTGAATGAGAGGACCATATGTGATCTTACAGCGAAGGAAAACAAGATCTGGGAGAAGGGTAGGGATCATGGAAATGTCCCAAATGCCAGAAATGCCATTGGTAAGCTTGGTAGCAAACCCCAGGTAAATTCTAGAATAGATAATTAAGAGACGGTTTGCTCTTAGTAAAGAAAGAAGGTCCTGTCAGGAGCCAGCATGATTCCTAAGAGCAAGAAGCACCGAATTAGACACTCCCTTTCGATGAGAGTGGTTACTGGGTTCCTAAGATGCCTCACAACTTCTAGCACACCATGCTTTGGGACAGGAAGCAGAGACACAGGCCTGGTAGACCCCCAGATAGGCTCAATGATGGCACCAAGGATAGCGGCCAGCCCCTGTGGTCCTATCCTTGCAACCATTCATTCAACCCGACCAAAAATTCACTAACTCAGCATGCACCTTCAGAGCATGGATTTTATGCAGGGCACTCTTCCAGGCAAGGGATAGAAAGACTTTGTTCAACCTCTGTTTTCACAGGGTTTATAATCGAGTGGTGGCAAAAAACAAGTACACAAGTAACCACAATACAAGCCAGAGAAACAAAATCACAATAAGGAAAGTACCCAATGCCATGGGCGCGGGGGGAGGGCGGGGGGGGCAGATGGAGACAAAGGTCCCTTCTGGTTAGAAGATTAAAAAGCCTTTGCATGAGAGGTGGAATCTAAGGTAGAGGTTGAAGGGAGAAAGACATGAGGGATGACGAAGAAAGGCATTTGCCCCAAATGGCGTGAGCAGAGGCACAGACTAGGAAAAAGATTAAGCACAAGGCAGTCTGGTTGCAGCAGGGAGACTAGAAAGTCAGCACCGGGGGCGCCTGGGTGGCTCAGTCGGTTGAGCGTCCGACTTCAGCTCAGGTCACGATCTCGCGGTTCGTGGGTTCGAGCCCCGCGTCAGGCTCTGGGCTGATGGCTCAGAGCCTGGAGCCTGCTTCTGATTCTGTGTCTCCCTCTCTTTCTGCCCCTCCCCCATTCATGCTCTGTCTCTCTCTGTCTCAAAAATAAATAAACATTAAAAAAAAATTTTTTAATTTAAAAAAAAAAAAAAAAGAAAGTCAGCACCATCGTGGTGTGTTCCTTTTGCTGGGAATTATCCACGGCACATCCTCGGTAGATGGACAATGGACTGGGTTCAGGAGTCACAGTCTGACATTTGAATCCTGCCCGGGACACCACCTTAGCCATGAAATTGAGCCACTTATGTAACTTCCCTAAACTCTAATTACCTCACCTATAGAACAGATGTGACTGTAGTGCCCGCCTCAGATGGTCACTCTGGGAATTAAATGAGACGCTATGTAAAGTGGGGTCTGGCACGGAATAAGTGCTTCCTAAATGCAGTGAATAAAGGCCAAAATTAAATGGGAAAGTCTCCCTTTGCATTTGACCTGGCGAATTTTAGAGCAAGTAGAAGAGCAGAAAAACCTTTTTTTTTTTTTTTGATGTTTATTTATTTTTGAGAGAGAGAGAGAGAGAGAGAGAGCAAGCAGGGGAGGAGCAGAGAGAGAGGGAGACACAGAATCGGAAGCAGGCTCCAGGTTCTGAGCTGTCAACAAGAGCCTGATGCGGGGCTCAAACCCCTAGTGGTGAGATCATGACCTGAGCAGAAGTCAGACACTTAACCGACTGAGCCACCCAGGTGCCTTGAAAAATCTGTCTTTCTAATATCTGGTCCCAATCTAGTTCAGCAGGGAGCACCCAGAGACTGAGCCCAGGTAGGCAATTGGCTGAACCAGAGACAAGGCAAACGTCCCAACCAGGAGAAGAGGAGGGTGTGGTGGGCAGATTCTGCAGGATTAGGCAAGTGACTGGATATGGGGTCTGAAGAAGCCCAGGCAGGCATTATGTGACTCCAGGTTTCTAGCCTAGGTGACCAGCTGAGTGGTGGTTTCATCCAAACAAGCAGGAAAGTCAGGAGGGGGTTGTGGGGAGGAGACAAAGAAAATAGCATGGAATTCTGAAGAGGGAAGACTTGGTGAAAGCCTGGAGCCAGGAGTTTGAAAGAAGCAAGGGCGGGGCACCTGGTGGCTCCAAGGGTTGAGCCTCCAGCTTCCATTCAGGTCATGATCTTCTGGTTCGTGAGTTTGAGCCCTGCGTCGGGCTCTGTGCTGACAGTTCAGGGCCTGGAGCCCACTTCGGATTCTGTGTCTCCCTCTCTCTCTGCCCCTCCCCCACTCATGCTCCGTCTCTCTCAAAAATAAATGAAAGAAAGAAAAGAAATATGTGCAGCCATCTGGAATTCTGGGGCAGGAGCAGGGAAGGGTAGGAGTAAACCCACAGAGACCACAGGGAATATGCTGCAGGTTTTTAGATGATGCTAAGCTGGGAAAGTAGCTAACATAAAGATGACCAAATTTCATGATTTAAGGCAGTCTTAAAAGACTAGAATTGTGGTTTGGAGCAAACAACAATAATGGCTAACTCATATGTATATCAACTCATTTAACCTTTCTCATAGGGAAAATATTATTAACCTCATTTTAAAGATAAGGAAACTGAAAGAGGTTAAGTAACTAGACCAAGGTCACGCAGCTAGTAATGACAGGCCTGGGATTTGAACAAGAAGTCAGGTTTCAAGGTCCCTACTCTGAAAGGAAGGAGAGGAGGGAGGGAGATAGAAAGGAGGAAGGTGGGAAGAAAGGAAGGAAGGAAGATAAGAAAAGGAAAGGAAAGGAGGGAGGGAGGGAGGAAACTGATCATTATGGAGGATTCATAACGTGCCAGGCCCCAAATTTCACCTGTATTTAGCAAGCTAGGAGACCCAGAAGGAGGTAAGGTGATTAAAAGTACATCTAGTAGACAAAGAGGACAGTGTGGTGGAGACTGTACTCCAGGGCTGTGAGAGGCATTGAGGATGAGGCCAGAAGCTAAGTTTCCTCTGCTGACCCCTGCTTCAGTGTGAATTTCTTCCTATTCTGGTGCTGACAAGCAGCGATCTTCAACTTTCGGTCCAGTGGTTCCACATTTCTAACTGTTCGCGAAAACCTCGGTCTCGGAGTCTGTCTTTTGGCTCCTCTGGGTATTGTGTGCGATACGTGCGAGGTTCTGCACTGGTGGATGGTTGTGTGTGGTTCGACGTGGAACCTGAATGGTTGGTGTCTGTGTGTGTGTGTCGTACCCACACGGTGAATGTGAGCCTGTGTGCGTGTGTGTGGAATGTGTAAGTGTGTCTGCATGGTGAGAGTGGTACGGCTGTATAGTTGGCTGAAGAACCAGCTGGGTCCACATGTGCATGTCCACGTGGCACGAACACGCTAGCATGAATCTGCTGTATAATTCTAGTGGAATTGGACCACAAACCGGATGGCTCACCACCCTGGGCAAAGGCAGACCCCCACCTCCACCCTGCCCCCACCACTCCCAGGAAGGATTAACGAAGGCACCAGAAGCAGAAGCAGAAAGAGCGAGACAGAGCAGAGGCCATAATACTGAGCCCACAAGGACCTCGGCGCCCCCTACAGGATAGAGTTGGAGCTACAGCTGGAATAGGAAGTTTCAAGGGGAAAGCGCTACCTTCTCTCAGGCTCAAACTTGTTCCCAGTCCTAACTAGGACTGTTGTTCCCAGTCCTAACTTGAATCTGGGATAGAGGTTGTCAGTAGGATAACACGGGTATTTTCCCATGTTATAATACAATATAATATAATACAATATATAATATTGTATATATAATATATATACATTATATAATATATATGTATATATAGTATATATACATATATAATATTTTATATATAATAATACAATATAATATTAATATAATATTAATAATATAATATAATACAAATGGATTCCAGATAATTCTATAATAGTGTCCGCTGGTCCCTCTTTGTGGCTCCACCTCCTATCAAAGCCACAACCGACTGTTGGTACTTCCATTTGTCAACTAGGCTTTGTATTTCTGCTTCACCCTTTCCCACCTGCTTCTCCTTTTCCCCCAAATGCTCACAGCTTGGAGATATCCCCCGGTAGTTCTTCCCAAGGCACAGGGTGGCAGGAGAGCGTGTTCTGGTGAGGGAGTGGAAGCAGGAGGCAGATCAGTTGAGTTCAGAGAAGGCAATGGGTCAGGGCTGAGTGGGCAAGCAGGCTGGAATTATCGTGCAGGAGAGTAATAAGACAGGTCTGGCCTGGAACCCAAACATTAGCCGGCAGAATGAAACGAGGGGTCTGAAGTCCAGGTTCAAACAGGAGGGAGAGTGGGCATCAGCTGATCTCCGGGAACTGGGAGGCTGAGCAAAGCAGTAAGCACATGGAGCCAGGGCACAGGGCCAAGGAAGGATCTCGACATAGCAGAGAATCAGTTTGGTAGGGACATTTATAGGAATCCTATTGAGCGGGCTGAAACCCTCAGATAAAACTGGCTCAGTGTTTGCTGGTGGATTAAATGAAAACATCTGGCTCTAGTTAGATAGAAAATAGCCTTCATTCCCTCTGCCCCACTTGCCAAAAGTCCACATTTTGTGTTCTGGAGAGAATCAGTCTCCCAAGAGGATGGCTGGTCTGGTTTTTATACATGGGCTATATTTAGTACATATGAACCAAAAATATTGAGCCAAGGAAATTTAAAGGTAAGACTTGTCCTGGGGTGCCTGGATGGCCCAGTTGGTTAAGCGTGGGACTTCACTTCAGGTTGTGATCTCACGGTTTGTGAGTTCGAGCCCCAGGGCCCCACATCGGGCTTTCTGCTGTCAGTGTGGAGCCTGCCTCAGATCTGTCTCCCTCCCTCTGCCTCTCCCCCTCTTGCACGCACTCTCTCTCCCTCTCTCTCCCAAAAGTAAATAAACATTAAAAAAAAAAAAAAAGGCAAGACTTGTCCTGTCAAATCTCCAGTCCCCATCACTTAGCTTTATGCTTAAATTTAGGAGTCATTCCTTCCCTGGCAAGGGTTAGGTGGCATCCCTTGGATTTGCTTAGGACCTTTTAAAATATCAATATAGGGGTGCCTGGGTGGCTCAGTTGGTTGGGCATCTGACTTCGGCTCAGGTCATGATCTCATGGTTCGTGAGTTCCAGCCCTGCATTGGGCTCTGTGCTGACAGCTCAGAGCCTGGAGCCTGCCGGATTCTGTGTCTCCCTCTCTCTCTGCCCCTCCCCTGCTCATGCTCGCTTGCTCTCTTTCTCTCTCTCTCTCTCAAAAATAAATGAATATTAAAAAAATTTTTTTAAGAGTCTGTAAAATATCAATATAGATGGGGAATTACATAATCATTATTTTAATTCTAACATATAAATACATTGGTTCAAATATAATAACATTAATATAACATATATATTAGAACATTTACTACTTTAACTGATGTTCCCTTCTAGGGCAAAGACAAAGCCTTTTTATTGCTATGTTCTCAAGTGCCCAGCACAGACCCCAACAGTTGTCCAAAAATATTTAAGTCAACATCAAATCAGGAAAATTGATGTTTAAATATCTCTTTCTCTTTTGACATGTTCACGGAATCTCAGATCTCAAACTGGAAATGACTATTCTACCTTCCCAGCCAGTGCAGGAATTATTTCTACCAACATTTTAGCAGAGAATCGTCAGCCTCCCCTGGATCCTTCTAGCCAGTTCTTTGTGGGACAACCTATTCTATTGTTGGGCAGCTCCAGTAGAAGTTTCTTCTTTGTAGAGCCCCTACATCTGATTCCAAAGCAAAGTTTACCCAGTGGTAATACTTGTCTCTTTTCCACTCCCCCTCCTCGACCATATTCTTCCCCCCCCCTTTTTTTCCAGGTTAGACCATTGCCATTGTGAATTTATTTCATGAACCCTCATCCTCCAACTCATTGTCCTCTAAAGTCAACGAATGTGATTTATGTCCAGATCCTTTAAAATATGGTGCCCAAGACCAGCACAAGACAATGGAACTACGGAATATGGGGTAATACTATTACCCTCCTAATTCTGATATTCTTATGTGACTCCCTGAGGTTGCATTAAGCTTTCGACCTGCTCTGCAGCAGCTTTCTCTGTCACTGCTCATCATATCTCCAGACAGGAGTGCTCAGGGGCGTCCTTAATGCATCTCGCCCCTCATGAGTCACCACATTGCTAAGTCTTATCACTTCTACACCTAAGTATCTTCCTTGTCTGTTCCCAGTGCTGTCCCCTTGGTTCAGGTTCTAACACGAAATACGGCACGATCTTTCTAGAATGCAGGCCCTATCCGGTATTCTCTGTTTGAAATGTCTCAATAGCTCTCCAGCCTCTCTGAGACAAAGTCTACATTTCTTCAGGGAGCTTAAAGGTCCCTTGGCAAGCTCCCCTTCTGCGATACCTGCAGGCTGACTTTTCACGTCCCTCCCCCACCCCCTTCCTGCTCACAGTTCCCTGAGGTACTTGGTTCCCTCGGGCTCTGAGGCCTTTGCTTTCTGTGCCTGACACTCTTCTAAACGCTCTCCACAAGTTAACTCACTTAATCCTCATCACCAGCCTCTGAAGGAGGGGATATGGTTCCCATTTTACAGATGGAGAGCTCAGGGGTCCAGCGTTTTGCCCGGAGTCGTGCAGTTAATAAATTGTAGAGCTGGAGGAGTCCCATAGCCTGAAATGCACTCCCTGTCTCTCTCCTTGGCAAACTTCTACCCATCTTTCAAGCCGGATCAAGCACTCGTTCTTCTGGGAAGTCTGCCTCCCCCCTGAACTTTACCATCAGATCTCACTTCTCATTCTGAGCTAATTGTCAGCTACACGGTTGTCAGCACCTCCACTGAGGATAAGCTTATGTCCTTTTCCTCACTGAGTCCCCAGACCTATATTGTGTGCCAAGGACTCTAATGAACGCTTTTATGAAGGCACTTATTAGTGAATAAATGAATGAACTATTTACCGGGTTCCTTTGTAGTTGTAATAAGGCATCACGGCAATTTGCCAAATTGTCAACCTTTGGTAATCAATTTTCCCGTAATACATACAAAAATCTGGCCAAAGCCCAGTTGTAAACCAGCTGGTTCCTGGAAGCTTCATTATCCCAGGTTCATTTAAGAGCAACAGAGTTACGAAGCACCCTGGTATCACCTAAAAGTGCGCAGCAGCAGGACGTTTTGAAATTACTAACGCCACCATACCGTTTGCCCCGACAGCGTCCTTTGTGTCTTTTAGGAAGAGAACGAACGAGTAACGGAATCCGTGCGGAGGAGACACGGTAGAGCTGACTTGTCGCATGTGTGGTCAGATGGGCCGTGGGCAGAGAGAAGAGCAGTGAACCCTGTGAAAAATAAACCTGAACCCTTTCCACAAGAAATATTTACCAGGAGAAAACCAGCGCCGAAAACCAGGCAAGCACGCGAAGCCCGAAGGAGAAGCGAAATGGGAAAGCGCTGGCCTCGCTGACCTACCTCTGCAAACACCCCGGGAGCTGCTATCATACGATATTGACTGCGTGTTCTTAGTTACCGCATTCTCAGTGCTCTGGCGGCTAGAGCCTCACGTGACCGCTGGGGGAGACACTGCCCTTCGGGGCTTACCTAGGCTCCGGATCTAGAGCACCTTTCGTATGCAAATCAACAAAGCCAAGGCCCACTCCCCCAACGACCTCAATTCTCAAGCTTTCACACTGCAAGCCTTGGTCTCTACCCTAATCAACCCAGGGGCCCAGTACAGACAATTTAGGACGGCCCCTACGCCCCAGAGCCCGCGGAGATCTTTCAGGCCAGCCAATCCGGAACTTGTTTAACCCGATTCCTCTGCTCCGCCCGCTCCCTCCCGGGAAAACCGTGGTGCCGGCGTCGGCCAGGCTTCCCTCTCACTCCGGCCTCCTGACAGGCTCTGGAGCGTCCCTACTGGTCCAGTGTGGGGAGCCATGCCTCCTGCCTCTAGGGGTCTGTGAGTATAAAAACTTCTTCCTTCAGGACAGCATTTTGTGTCCGTGTGTCTTATCATCCCTGATTAAAGCAAATTTCAGGGATGCCTGGGTGGCTCGGTCGGTTAAGCGTCCAACTTCAGTTCAGGTCGTGGTTTGTGAGATCCAGCCCCACATGGGGCTCTGTGCTGACATCGTGGAGCCTGCCTGGGTTTCTTTCCCCCTTTCTCTCTGTTCCTCCCCTACCTGTGCTCACTCTGTCTCTCTCTCTCAATAAATAAATAAACTTAAAAAAAAAAAAAAAAAGGAGGGGGGGAAACAAAGTGAATTTAAATGACTTACACAAGGTCACACAAAAAATTAGTGGCAGAACTGGGACTTAAACACAAGTTTGGGGGCTAGTACCAAATGCTGAACGTTTCCCCTCAAAACCTGTGGATGACCATGCAAAGTTATAAATATGCTCCCCTGTGAGCCTCAGTTACCTTGCCCATAAAATGGGGGCCATGGAATACTATCTTTGGGATAAAAGTAATAATGTCTGTGAAAGCGCTTTGTGAAATGTGAATATGACTCAAATCAATGTATTATACCGTCACAAAGATTTTCCCAGTCCTCGGGGCTAGCAACACCTGAGTAAAGCTTTGTCCTTTTCTTGGCTGCCCAACGTGTGAACACAGCACTGCTTCCCTAAATGGAACACGAAGCGGATCTTTTCTTCCCATTTCGGACAGATGTGGCACATGACTGCCGTGACAAACAGGCTCACATCTGCGGTCAGAACCTGACTTCCCAATACAGCGTGGTCTCACCTTATGAGGCCTAGCGAATCCCAAGCATAAACGGTGTGACTCTGATGAGCGCTGTAACCTTTGCATGATGATAAATGTGACACAGGGATGAGAGGCATCCTTCTGTTAGGCTTTGGATTCCAGGAAGCAGCTACTGTGGTCTGGCCAGAAGCAATTTGATGGAACAGAAGGAACGGTCACCTCCCAACAGTTGAGATGTGAGCTTCACGGCACTGAAAGACCTGGTCACAGTAACGAGCGCTACCCTCCATGTTGAGTGCCTCCGTCTGGCATTGTATAAGGCACTTTGCCTATGTTATCTTGTGTACACACCATCTAACAGGTAAGAAAACTGAAGCACAGAGAGATTCAGACCCTTAGTTAGTAAGTGGCGAGTCCATTAGACTCCAGGACCAAGCTCTAAACAGGATTTCTCAAACTTTTAATGTGCATAGGAGACACCCGGAGATGTTGTTAAAATGCAGATTTTGATTCAGTAGGTCTGTGGTAGAGCCCGAGATTCTGAATTTCTAGCAAGCTCCCAAGCGATACAGATGCTGCCGGTCTGAGGACCATACGTTACGAAGCGAGGCTCTAAATCATTATGTGTCTCGAAAAATGCGTCTTGCATCTCGTCATAAAAAACACTCATGGCTCTTCTCCTTTTTTTTTTTTTTTTTCATCGTTTTTTATTTATTTTTGGGACAGAGAGAGACAGAGCATGAACGGGGGAGGGGCAGAGAGAGAGGGAGACACAGAATCTGAAACAGGCTCCAGGCTCCGAGCCATCAGCCCAGAGCCTGACGCGGGGCTCGAACTCACGGACCGCGAGATCGTGACCTGGCTGAAGTCGGACGCTTAACCGACTGCGCCATCCGGGCGCCCCATGGCTCTTCTCCTTTTAAGCACTTCCCTGGGGCCTTCTCCCTTGGCCAGAGCTTGGTGACAGGAGATGCCCTCTCCATCCATTAAATGTTACAATTTAGCTCCGTGAACAATTTCTTCTTCCATTTGTTTGGTCCACAAAACTTTAGTGAGTGCCTGCTAGGAGCCAGCCACAGTGGTGGGTACCAAGGATACCAGGATAAATAAGGTAAGGTCCTGGCCTCCAAGAGACTGGTAATGGAGACAAGCCATCCTGACAATCTCTGGGGCTTCCGGGAAGGAGCACGCAGCACCCAGATGCAGAATTCCAAGTCCAACCGTGGCTGCTTTAGCTCTAGTGCCACCTTCACCATGACACGGGCACGTGTCAGCCCCATGCATGGCATTCTCTCGGCATAGAGACAATTTTATGGTGGCTCATCCTGTCCAGATTCTGTGGTGAGAATACAATTCACCTACCTTGGGGCAGCACACATAAAAAATTATGCCATTTTTTGCCGGGACAAAACCATGTCGAATGTTTCTTTGGCAGTTTTCACCCCCAAAATAAGCCTAAGACAAAACTTGGAGTTTTTCTTCTTCTTCTTTTTTTTTTTTAAGTTTATTTATTTGGGGTGGCTGAGTTGGTTAAGCGTCTGACTTCAGCTCATATCATGATCTCTCGGTTTGTGAGTTCAAGCCCTGCATACAGCTCTCCTCTGTCAGTGCGGAGCCTGCCTTGGATCCTCTGACTCCCTCTCTATCTCTCTGCTCCCTCCCCTACTTATGGGCAGGAGCATACTCATCCGCGTGCATGCTCTCTCTCAAAACAAATAAATATTTTAAAAATTACATTAATTTACATATTTTGAGAGGGAGATGGGAGGGAAAGGCAGAGAGAGAGAGAGAGAGAGAGAGAGAGGGAGAGAGAGAGAGAGAGAGAGAGAATCTCAAGCAGGCTTTCTGCTGTCAGCACAGTGCCCAACTTGGGACTCGAACTCACAAACCGTGAGATCATGACCTGAGCTGAAGTTAGAGGCTTAACTGACTGAGCCACCCAGGTGCCTCTAGATTTACTTACTGTTATTTAATCATAGACTAAGACACACATTTCAGCGAGCAAGAAATCTTATGACATCAGATGGCTCCCAGCTGTTCCCCATATAGTGAATAAACACCCACAGAAAACTCCTTTTCTCTAGCAAATGCCATTCCTTTGCCCCCATTCTTATGGCATGGCTGGTAAGGGGAGAGAGAGAGACGGAGGTGGCAGAAAGTGAGGAGAGAAAGAAGCTTCGTACTCCTGTAGGCAGCCAGCATCACTTGACGGCCAGCGTCCAGAATAGTGTTTGGTTTCATTCCAGTGAAATCCTGGCACCTTTACTTTGCTTGTTACTCATAAGGTCATTTAAGGTCATTAAACCTATCTCCACCCAGATGCAGATAAGATTCTAAACAGTAAGGAACACAGGAAGCCAGCTAAGATAATAGATAAGGGGAGAAAAAGAAGGGCTAATCTCTGGAGCAGTTATGTTCCAGGAGCCTTTTATAGCTGTAATTCTTCGGTGAACTGCAACGTGGTGAAGCATCACAAAGCCCTGGAATTGAACTTCAGGTTGAAGGATACTTCAAGGGACTGTTGGAGTCCAGCTCTCTCAATTTACAGAAAAGAAATTTATGAATGAGACAGATTCATTTGCAAAGTCAAGGTCTGGCGACTGGTTAATAAAAGAGAATTTGAAGTTTGGTATGCTGAATTGCAATTCAGTGATCTTCCTTTTTGTTGCCTGAGTACATGTCCTCAATCACTCAATTCACGACACTCTGGCCTTCCTCCAGGAGTACAATTTTGCCCTCATCAGGAACCATCTATCTCATTCATAATTTTGTTCATTCAGCCATGTTGCAAATATCTGTCCAGAGCCCAGTGTGTGCCAGGAGCATAAGGAGAGCCTAACAGTCTAGTCTTCGAGGTAACCCCCACCAGGCAGATTCAGTCCCTCCCCTTAGCAGTGCTCTCTGGACCCAGCCTTCCCCGTCAGAAAGGACCGCTTCCCTCCCTATGAGCGATGCCCTGTTTTCACAGTTAAAATATCCTTATTAACAGTGACAGAGAAAAATCAACACATGACGGAACAAGAGACATAGCCTGTGGTGGATATTGCCCCCAAAGAAAGTGACGTGCTTTGGGGATTGAGTCAAGGAGCTCCCAGGCTTTGATGAGGACTGAATTACAAGGATCCGTAGGGTGTGTTTCTGAAATCCACCCCACAGAACTGCAGTTGAAGAGGGCCTCTATTTTTCTCAATACTGTAAATGCTCCCTGTCCAGAGAGGGTGCTGGCTCACATCAAGTCTCTAAAGGCTGTAGTCACTAGTCCTCTGAATGGGTCCCTGAAAACCGGCAGCTCTTGAGACAGCGGAGAGTGTTAGCAACAACAAGGTACGACTCTGGCAATGAAGTTATGTAACCAGCAAGGCAAAAAGTAAACAAACAGAAACCCTGGCAGCTCAGAAAGTTTTTTTCTTTTTCTTTCTCAAAGGAGGCTTAATCTGACCTAAGTCTAAGCAGATTTGTCTCAAATTGACACAGCAGAGCTTCAATAGTTTGTTATTTTAAAATGTGATATACTCATTTTCATTCCTCATTGGCTTCTGAATTCTTGTCTCAATTTGGAATTACTGGGATGTCCGAGAGGCTACTGGCAGAGAGGCTTTCCCGACACCCCTGTTGTTGTGTTTTCAAATAGGAGCAAAGGAAAAGCAACCAGTATCGTCAGCAATGATTCCATGTGAATAAGGAAATCCAAATGTGAGTCCCCATTTCCTTTAGAAACATGAATCAGTGTTCCTGACTTTGAAAATAGATTTCTGTAGCAACTTGTTTATTTTATAAAGATTTTTATTCAGGAGGAAGAAAGGGGAGAGAGAATGTTAAATTAATTTTACATGTTCTAATCA
This sequence comes from Panthera uncia, assembly GCF_023721935.1. Classification (NCBI taxonomy): domain Eukaryota; kingdom Metazoa; phylum Chordata; class Mammalia; order Carnivora; family Felidae; genus Panthera; species Panthera uncia. The sequence continues at coordinate 64,521,758 of NW_026057576.1, read as the reverse complement.
AAGCACTGTCAGTGGACCAGATTTTTCAAAATATCTCTCATGTGCAGGGTACACAGCAGATCTAGAATACATTATCTTTAATATAAAAAGCAAAATCAGGGGGACAAAATTTAAAAATCGTTTTATGTTTATTTATTTTTGAGAGAGAGACAGAGTGCAAGCAGGGGAGGAGCAGAGAGTGGGGGAGACACAGAATCCGAAGCAGGATCCAGGCTCTGAGCTGTCAGCACAGAGCCTGATGCAGGGTTCGAACCCATGAACCGCAAGATCATGACCTGAACTGAAGTCAGATGCTTAACCCACTAAGCCACCCAGGTGCCCCAGGGTGATAAAATTTTAAGTGGGGGGGAAGATTATTTAGACCACCATGAACTACATAGTAACTATAACTTCTCACTCCGTGTTTTCTAAGATGCATTTGGAGAAGTAGCTATTGAAGTCACACAGAAATCTACCATGATTCTTTATAGCCCACTTTGGAACTAAGGTTAAGTGTTAATTTTTCAAAATAACTGGGTTTTGTTAAGGAATATAGAATGAGGGATAATAAGACAAAATATTTTTTTAAAAAGATGAACCCACTAGGGGTGCCTGGCTGGCTCAGTCAATAGAGCATATGACTCTTGATCTCAGGGTTGTGGGTTCGAGCCCCATGTTGGGTGTAGAGATTACATAAAAATTAAATCTTTTAAAAAAAAATCCTGAGGTGTCTGGGAGGCTCAGTCAGTTAAGTACTTGACTCTTGATTTTGGCTCAGGTCATGATCTCATCTGCACTGGGCATGGAGCCTACTTTGAAATTCTTTCTCTCTCTTCCTCTGCCCCTCTCCACCACTGGCTCTCTCTCTCTCTCTCTCTCTCTCTCTAAGAAAGTTTTTTTCCTTCAAAAACAATGAACCCCCCCCCAAAATAAATAAAATACAAAAATAATAAATTTTAAAAATGAACCCAAGAAAGAACAAAGAAATACACTTACCCACGCAATATCTCGTCTGCTTGCTGCCCAAGATGGCAGTGGGCCAAAGGGGGCCATAGAGAAGGAAGAACCCCAGAGATGTGCAGAATGACGCTAATGGTCTCCACCACACTCTTCCTCTCTTTTACAGTTTCCCCCTTGTTCCTAACAAGGCCTTCCATAGGAGAGGGAACGATTCTGAAGTATCTCAAAGTAAGTTTGTCAGTTGGGACTGAAAAGAAATATACCATTCATTCTTCAAATGGGTGCTTGAGAAAGTTCATTATTTGAAGGCCTACGTGGGCTATCCGAGCTTGAACATTTCCCTTGTCATTAGAAGTCTCCTGGATTTAACTAAGTATTCTCTCTTTATCCTTTGGCACACACTGTGCACTAATGACGGGGGTACTTGACACAAAATCCCATAAAATATTATGCTTTAGTAACTTCCTAGTTAAAATTTTATTTTCTTTACTGAGGCCAAGGTACAGTTTTGCCATTTAGTTGTGGAAAGACTACATTTTAAAAAATACCAGGGGTGGGGTGCCTGGGAGGCTCAGTTCGTTGAGCGTCCGACTTCAGCTCAGGTCATGATCTCACACTCCATGAGTTCGAGCCCCGCGTCAGGCTCTGTGCTAATAGTTCAGAGCCTGGAGCCTGCTTCAGATTCTGTGTCTCCCTCTCTCTCTGCCCCTCCCCTGCTCATGCTCTGTCTGTGTCTCAAAAAAATAAATAAAAACATTAAAAAAAATTTTTTAAGTACCAGAGGCAATTTTTTAACATAATAAACCCACAACTTATGGCAGATTTGTAAAGGCATCAAATCACGAGGCAGATAGTGATTCTTGTGATGACATAAGAGCAGGTAGTTATCTCCCCGGAGGTATCCCGAGGTATGGAAATGCCTTCCAAGAAAAAAATGTCCCTAAGATACAGATACTTGTGATAGAGTTTCTAACATGCATAACGATGAAAGCTTGCTTGCATGTTTAAAAAAAGTAAAACCAAGCAACAAAAAGGCAGTTCATGGGCATTTTCTTTCACGTAACTACTTTTTAAATTCTTCTTGCTCTGCTATTTTATCATTAAATATGATTTAAAAAAAATAGAAACCCCTCTGTAAACAAAATTCTTTTTTCACTTAGCACTGTCCTCCTTGTCATATGCTTTTACCCCCTTGAATATGTACAGGAGTATACATATATACGTGTGTGCGTGTACTTCATATACTCAGATGGCCTGGGGAAGTATAGGAATTGGGAATAACCTATGAATTACTGACAGCATGTGTGCATGTATATATGTGTGTCTATAGATGTATAATGTATGTATACACACCTGTCTGGAAAAGATTCCTCCATGATGTGAGGCAAATTGAAACTAGCTTTTAAATCACTTTTGGGGGCACCTGGATGGCTCATTGGGTTAAGTGTCCTACTCTTGTTTCGGCCGAGGTCATGGTCTCACAATTTCGAGAGTTCGAGCCCCAAGTCAGGCTCTGCGCAGGCAGGGTGGAGCCTGCTTGAGATTCTGTCTCCCTGTCTCCCTGCCCCTCCCCCGACCTGTGCTGTCTCTGTCTCTCTCAAAACAAAATAAAAATTAAAATAAATAAAATAAAACAGTCATTTCTGCCCTGTCCCTTGGAGTCTATCATTTGCACTGGGTATTTGTAAAAGATTCATGAGATTATTAACTTCCTTTTGTCATATAAAATACATGATTTAATTCTTTCAGCCCACGTTCATATACCTCATCCATCCTAGGCAATTTTTTTTAGGATTTTATTTTTAAGTAATCGCGGCACCCAACATGGGGCTGGACCCCACAACCCCAAGGTCAAGAGTCACATGCTCCACCCACTGAGCCAGCCGGGCGCCCCATCCTAGGTAATCCTTGACACTTTCACAAGCACTCAGTCTTTACAGAGTTAACAGCCAACTGTATGCAGCTGCTTCGGCACAGTGAGGGGAAAAGCGACATTTTACTTCCACCCCGAGCAAAGCCATTATATTTACCTTCTACTTTGAAGATAGTAAAGTGTGGTCGGCAATGGAAAGAACCCAACGCGTTACCTGCGCAGTTCATCCACAGACCCTGGTAAACCCAAGTGGCGGTTATCACCGATGATGCTCGGGTGGTCACTTTCCACTCATTGGACGCGGTGGCTGCGACGAGAGCTCCAAACCCTCCGACGCCAAACACAAGAGCTGAGATCTGCGCCCTGGACATGTCGCTCTGTCTTCTCCAGTGACACGGTCCAGACAGAACGCTTTGGTGGGCTAGGCATGCAGCGGGCGACTAGCGCTCAGACAGGTGTTATGGCAGGTTAACGCGGGTAGGGAACAGCATTTCATGCTCGGATGGCCTGCAGAAGGACCGGAATTCAGGATAGAGTCTGATTCACCGATGGCATTTTAAAGATAGCTTGAGATGATCTTTCTAATTTCCTACACGGAGATTTACTAAAAAATTTTAGATGGATTTTAAAGGTTTTGATTTCGCAGATATTTTTTTCCTGGTACCATAGTTAATGCTTAATTTTCTGTTAGCCTGAAGCTTAACGAACCGTGCACCGAGCAGATATTACAAAGTACAAATTATACAGTAACAGTGAAGGCTTATTTGACCCATTGCTTTAGTCTCGCATGCTTCTGAATCTTTATAGAAATGGAATCATATGGCAGGTATTCTTCGGTAACTTTTTCACACAACGTTATGTTCGTGAGATTCATCTATGTTCAAGAATGTAGTTGGTGGAAATATAGTACTTCATTAAGTGAATATACTACAATTTATTTATCCATGTTCCTGGAGATGAACATTTGTGTTGTTTCTTCCTCACCCCCACCCCCTCCCCCTCAATAACAGTGGGAACAGCTGTAAATATTCTCATGCATTTCTTTTTGTGCACCTGCTGCAAGAGCTTCTCCAGGGTGATCTTAGAAACAGAAATCTTAGGAAGCAGGAAATAAGTAGGAACTAATCTTCAACCTTATTGACAATACTAAGTTGCTGTACTGAGTAGTTCTAGTTGTTTACCATCCTACAACCAGTGGGTGAATCCTCATTGGCTCACTTCATGACATGTGGCATTGGGGTGTTTCAGAATTGCTGGGTTTTGTTTGTTTTTTTTGGGGGGGGTAGTGGGGGGGGTTGGCCACTCTGATGAGTGTAAAGCTCTCCCGTTATGATGACTAATTTGTATTTCCTGATTACTAATGAAGCTGAGCATATTTTCACATATTTATTGGTTCATTGTGTTTTTGTCTACAGACATTTATAGCTTTTGCTCATTTTATCCGTTGAGTTGCTTGACTTGTTATAATTTATTTTTAGTTCTATATACATCCTGGATAGCAATCATTTGTTGATTATTTACATTGTAAATATCTTCTCCCAGTTTGTGGTTTGTCTTTATTCAGGTATTTGATAAAGACTCTTGATTTTAGCATGCTTAAATTTACCAAGCTTTTACTAAATGATTTGTGCTTTGAGATCTTGATTAAGAAATCTCCCTCAGGGGCATCTGGGTGTCTCAGTTGGTTAAGCTTCCGACTCTCCGTGAGCTCAAGCCCCCCATCAGGCTCTGTGCTGACACTCTGAGCCTGCTTGGGAGTCTCCCTCTGTCCCTCTCTCTGCCCCTGTCCAGTTCACAACTCTCTCTCATAATAAATTTTTTAAAAACTTTAAAAAAATATTAAAAAAAAAAAGAAATCTCCCTCAGAGATAGTAAATACGTTACCTTTTAATCTTATTTCAAAGTTTTAGCTTTTACATTTAAGTTCTTAAATCCTCTAGAACTGATTTTTCAGGGCAGCTGGGTGGCTCAGTTGATTAAGTATCTGACTCTTGATCTCAGCTCAGGTCTTAATCTCAGGGTTGTGAATTCGAGCCCCTCGTTGGGCTCTGTGCTGGACATGAAACCTACTTAAAAAAAATGGGGCACCTGTGTAGCTCAGTCAGTTGAGTTCCTGATACTGGTTTCAGCTCAGGTAATGATCTCACAGTTTTGTGAGTTTAAGCCCCATGTGGGGCTCTGTGCTGCCTGCTTGGAATTCAGTCTCTCTCTCTCTCTCTCTCTCTCTCTCTCTCTCTCTCTGCTTCTCCGCCACTTGAGCTGTCTCTGTCTCTCTCAAAATAAGTAAATAAGCTTAAACTGGAATTTATTTTTCTGTTTTATGATTTGGGATCTATTTCATTTTTCAACATGGAAACCGAATTTTTCAGTTCCTACTAAATGGTCTCTGGTTTCCCTACTGATTTGCAATGTCACTTCTGTCATATCAGATGTAAATATTTACATGGTCTGTTTATGGACTCTCGTAATCTGTTACATTTATCTGCTTGTTCCTGCACCCATATAATACTCTCTTAATTACTCTAATTTATAAATATTTCTTGAGATCTCGTTGATGTCTCTTATTTTTTGCTCTTGTTATCAAGAGTATCTGAGACTTTTTTTTTTTTAGCTCTTTGCTGTTCCTTACATATTTTAGAATAGACTTATGAAGTTATACATATATACATACCTACTGGGATGTTTATTGGAGGAAAGTAAATAACTTTATAAAGTTGAGCATTCCTGCCAATGAGTGTTGTATATCTCTTCATTTAACCCTTCTTTAATGTCTTTCAGTAAAATTGAATATTTTAATTAAATCTTGTTACATTTTTTTGCCTGATTTATTTCTTTTAAGATTTTCTTTCTTTCTTTTTTAAATGTTTATTTTTGAGAGAGAGAGAGAGCACAAGCACGGGAAGGGCAGAGAGAGACAGAGACACAGAATCTGAAGCAGGCTCCAGGCTCCAAGCTGTCGTCAGCACAGAGCCTGATGCAGGGCACGAACCCATGAAGTAAGAGATCATGACCTGAGCCGAAGTCGGACGCTTAACCAACTGAGCCACCCAGGCGCCCCAAGATTTTATTTTTAAGTAATCTCTACACCTAACATGGAGCTCAAACCTACAACCCTGAGATCAAGAGCCACATGCTCCATTGATTGAACCAGCCAGGTGCCCCATGCTAGATTTATTCTTAAACTTAAGACTCATTCTAGCATCTTTTTGTCTAACATATTTTATCCGATTTCCTTCTTGTATATACAGTGTTAGGGATACCAACCCCCATGCAGTCAAAAATCCACATATAACTTTTGATCCCCCAAAACTTACCTACTGTTGACCAGAAGCCTTACTCATAAATATGTATTGATTAATACATATTTTATATACTATATGTATCATGTTCTGTATTCTTATAATAAAGTAAGCTAGAGAAAAGAAAATGTTATTAGTAAAATCATGAGGAAGAGAAAATACATTTATAATACTGTACTCTACTTATCAAAAAAATCCACACGTAAGCAGACGTGCTTGGTTCAAACCCTTATTCAAAGGTTTTGAACATTTCGTTTTTCTTCTTTCTTGCATTTTTTTAAGTTTTTTTCCACATTTCAATTTTTCCACTTATTAAATTAGAAGTTGCACATTATTTGTGTTGTTTAATAGTTACTCTAGAAATTTTAATGCATATTTAACTTAATAAATAAAATCGATCATTGTCTTTATTCTCCTTATGAATAATATAAGGACCTTAAGATGTTTTAACATTAATATAACTCCTCTTCTGGCCTATGTCATTACTTTATTTCTATGTCGTTTGATTTTTTTAGTCCCATGAATTAGAGTTTTATCTCCCCAGATGTTAGCCCGCACTTGCCATTATTACTACATACTGTCATTTTTCTTTTTTGGCTCACTATTCCATTTTGCCTCTCAAACCTTCCTTGTGAGTTTATTATTTTTCTTCTTCCTAAGGTCTATCCTTGCGAAGTTTCTCTAGTGAGGGACTGTTGGTAGTTACCTCTCTTAGTTTTTGTTTGCCAGATAATAATATATTTCTTCTGTGCTTGCTTTTGGTAGATAATTTTGGGGGGGGGGTATACGGTTATAAGTTGACAATTGTTTCCACTCATCACTTTGAAGATATAATTCCACTTCCATCTGACTTCCAGTGTTGTAGAGAAATCAAGAACTAGATTTGTCATTTCTTTATAGATTAGTTCGTGCTTTGTGTTTGACTGATTTTAAGATTCTCTTTGGTTTTGGTAGTTTCGATTTGACGTTCTAAGTATGGATTATTTTTGGTAATCTCCTTTGGGATTTATTGAACTTCTTGAATCTAATCATTCATATCTTTCATCAATTCTGGAAAACTCTTGGTCCCTTCCCTCTAGAGATGTTACCTCTTCCCTATTCTTTCTTTATCTCCTTCTAGAACTCTGATAAGATCTATTTTTTTGTTCTGTTTGTCCTATTTCTTAACTTCTTTCTAATATTTTTAACCACTTTATCTCTCCATGCTGTATACTAGATTTTTAAAAGATATATGTACTAATTTATTAATTTTCTCTTTAGCTGTGTGTAATCTGCTAGTATCCATCTAGAGGTTCTAATTTCTAATACTATACTTAAAAAAAATGTCTAGAGTTTCTGTTTTATCCTTTTCTGTATCTTCCTATTTCTTGTTTTCTAATCTCTTGTTCTTTAGTCATAATTCAAGTGCCCTATTTTTTTTTAAGTATTAAAGATACTTAATTTATATTCTATATCTCATTACTCTCATATCTGTAGTTTTTGCCAGTTGGATTGATTTTTTTTTTTTTTTTACTGACCCTTTCATAGTGGTTTGCTAAAACATGTGCTTTGTCATATATCTGGGTATAAAAAAATTCTGTGCATTGTTTACTATGAAATTAGTATTATATTTTAAGGTAAACAAAAGAACTTATACTGCTTGGTAAACTATTTGCTCATAAATTTAAAAGTTTTCTTTATGTCAATTAACTTAAAGTAATGGACCAATAAACCTATGAAAGATGCTTTCTTTAAACAAAACAAACAAAAAAACACATGTGCTTTGTGATTTGGGATTGTAAGCTCGTGTTTCTGACAACTTTCTCATGAAAATGTTTTGAGGTCTGAGTTGGACATTTGTTCTCCCAGATAGAATTTATATTTGCTTCTGCCTGTTTTTTAGGTGAGCTATCAACCCAGGACTATTTTTTTTAATGTTTATTTATTTTTGAGAGAGAGAGAGAGAGAGAGAGAGAGAGAGGCAGAGAGATAATCCCAAGTAGGCTCCACGCTGTCAGTGCAGAGTCCAACGCGGGGCTCAAACCCACAAACCGGGAGATCATGACCTGAGCTGAAACCAAGAGTCAAAAGCTTAACTGACTGAGCCACCCAGGTGTCCTGTGAGTACAGATATTTAATTAATTTAAAAAATTTTTTTAAATGTTTATTTTAGAGAGAGAGAAAGAGACAGAGCAGGAACAGCGGACAGGCAGAGAGAAAGGGAGACAAAATCCGAAGCAGGCTCCAGGCTCTGAGCTGTCAGCACAGAGCCCAGCATGGTGCTAGAACCCACGGACCTCGAGATCATGACCTGAGTCTAAGTTGGCTGCCCAAGGACTGAGCCACCCAGGTGCCCCAGGCACCCCAGACTGCTTTACACTAAATTATCATCTTTTACTAGCCATTCAAAGCGTGAATTCTAGTGCCACACCCAAGTGAGTGTCAACTTGTGGTTAGGAATTCTCAGGTAACTTCCTTTTGTCCCCATACTCAAATGCAAGGTTGAGACAGGACATTCCTTTACCATCACCCAGGGGACAGTGATGGCGATGGTGGCAGAGGTAGTGAAGCACTGCCTTTTAATTTTGCCCACTGCAGTCATTACTTTGGGGCGGGAACAACTTCAGAGTTCTCTGATCCAGTCTCCAGTGTTGCCTGGCACTAGGATCCCCTGTTATGGCCAATTTGGAATTAAAATCTCGGTGACCAGGGATCCCTTAGGGTAGCCACTGGCTTCAAAGATGGCTTACCTTTCTATATCTGTGTTTTCTCTTCATTTCTTTGCCTCTAAAGATTTCCTTTGCTTTTTTACTAGCTCAGGTGTGCATTTAAAAATATTTTTCAAGGGGCGCCTGCATGGCTCAGTCAGTTAAGCATCCAACTCTGGATTTCGGCTCAGGTCATGATCTCAGTGTGCGTGGGTTTGAGCCCTTCATTGGTCTCTGCACTAACAATGTGAAGCCTGCTTGGGATTCTTCTCTCTTGCTCTCTCTGTCTTTCCCCCACTTGTGCTCTCTGTCTGTCTCTCTCTCTTTCAAAATAAAAATAAATAAACTTCAATTAAAAATATTTTTTGGATTAAAAAATTTTTTAAGTTTATTTATTTTGAGAGAGAGAGAGAGAGCGTATGGGGGAAGGGGGAGGTGCAGAGAGAGAGAGGAAGAGAGAGAATTCCAAGCAGCCTCCGCACTTGTCAACACAGAGCCCGACACTGGACCCGAACTCACAAACCATGAATTCATGACTTGAGCCAAAACCAAGAGTCAGACGCTTAACCAACCAAGTCACCCAGGTACCCCTTGAATGTTTTCTTTTTCTTTTTTTTTCTTTTCTTTTCTTTTTTTTTAGAGAGAGCGTGAGTAGGGGAGAAGCAGAGAGAAGGGGAGACACAGAATCTGAAGCAGGCTCCAGGCTGTCAGCACAGAGCCTGATGTGGGGTTTGAACCCACAAACCACAAGATCATGACCTGAGCCGAAGTCGGATGCTAAACTGACTGAGCCAGCCAGGTGCCCCTCCATTTTTTTGTATTGACTGTAGGTGTTTTGTTTCAGGAAGGTTACATAGGATACCTAATCCACTCTATGCCAGAAATAAAAGTGGCCAAATGTAATAAAGTAAACACTTATGTTTAAAAATATCCCTAAAAATCAAATAACATGGGGCACCTGTCTGGCTCAGGTGATAGAACATGAGACTTTTGATTTCAGAGTCATGAATTTGAGCTCCACGTTGGGCATACCTCTAACACCATCAACTGATGATTGGATAAAGAAATTGTGGTTTATATACACAATGGAGTACTACGTGGCAATGAGAAAGAATGAAATATGGCCCTTTGTAGCAACATGGATGGAACTGGAGAGTGTTACGCTAAGTGAAATAAGCCATACAGAGAAAGACAGATACCATATGTTTTCACTCTTATGTGGATCCTGAGAAACTTAACAGAAACCCATGGGGGAGGGGAAGGAAAAAAAAAAAAAAAGAGGTTAGAGTGGAAGAGAGCCAAAGCATAAGAGACTCTTAAAAACTGAGAACAAACTGAGGGTTGATGGGGGGTGGGAGGGAGGGGAGGGTGGGTGATGGGTATTGAGGAGGGCACCTTTTGGGATGAGCACTGGGTGTTGTATGGAAACCAATTTGACAATAAATTTCATATATTGAAAAAAAAAAAAAAGAAATTACCTCTAACAAATCAAATAACCTATCAGGAAGTAACAATAAGTGAATCTCTCCCAAATGAGGAGAATCCTGGAAGTTCAGATTTGTGCAAATTTTCCTGTGCTACGTAGTCTCAATTCCTATTTAGATTCTTTTGGAAATTAGTTGCATGTTTTTAGTGGAAAGAGCTCTCTCTCTCAAAAAAAAAAAAAATAGTCCAATAAACTTCTTTTTCAGTACATTATATTTTTCTTCATCACACTGTGAGTTAAATTCCCAGAAAAGGTATGCCTGATTCTACATTTAAGATGAAAATCCTGCAATTTAAAATGAAAAACCACCCAAAAACACTCCACCTATTTTCTTGTATCATTAAAATAAGATTTTATGGGTGCCTGGGTGGCTTAGTCAGTTAAACATTTGACTTTGGCTCAGGTCATAATCTTGCAGTTTGTGAGTTTGAGCCCCAAGTCAAGCTCTCTGCTGCCCACACAAAGCCTGCTTCAGATCCTCTGCCCCCCACTCTCTGCCCTTCCCCTGTTTGTGCTCTCTCTCTCTGTCTCTCTCAAAATAAATAAACTTAAATAAAATAAATATAATAAGATTTCAACTAGATTTCTTAAAACTCTTTTGCCAATATCTTGACTCCAGGGCTTAATTAGGACACTATAAAACATTCTTCCAATAACTAGCAATAAAAATTAAATAATTCTGTCTATAAATAGTTATTTGTCTCTTACTTTGCCAGAATTTTGTGCACTTTGATTTCTTTTCAGATGTAAATACATTTTAAAGTCTCCTTTTTGGCATAAAGATTTACAGGATTAGAATCTGAGAAACAAACAAACAAAAAAGAGATGTACCACTTGGGTTAGTCTGCAAGTGTTTTGAGTTTACCTTCCTCTGGGGAGAAAAGAAGAAATTATTTCTCTGGAAGAATTCAACCAAATTTTGTTCACTATCCCATTGTCAAAGTTACTAAGAGACACCAAACTTTAAATGTTTTTTTGATCATGTGTAAAGCTTCCTGGAATTGGAAGCATAATTGCAGGTGGAGGTAGGGGGAAGAGTCCACTGTAATTAACCATAGAAAAATAAAAAGAACTAAGCCTGCAAAGACAGACATATGAGAAAAAGCCTGTTTAAATCACAAAACACCTAGAGGACTGTCAAGGTGTTGTGAACACAGCTGTGATTGAAGGGGGGGGGGGGGGTGGAATCCGTGAGCTCTTCCAGACTAATAAATTTATATCACAAATACCTCCTTTCTAAGTTGGTTTGAGGATTATGACATTATACATGTAGAGTACAGAGAAAGTGCTAAATATACATCATTTATTGCTGTTATGATTCTTCCTAGAAAAATGAAGATCCTGAGATTAGAGACACCAACCAATCCTTCCGGTTCGCCCAGTCCTTCTACGTTTTAGCACTGAATGCCCTGGGTCCCGTGGACGCTCTCAGCGCTGGAGAAACAAATCATTCCAGGTTTTCAGCTTTTATTGGGGTGGAGGAGGGTGGAGGAAACTTAATGAATTTTCATTTTTCAAAATCAAACAGTATCTCCTGTCACGGGCCCAGCATATTTCCTGTTCCTACCCTCCTTCCTCTCACACTGCCACCTGCCTGCAAAAGGAAGTAAATTCTTGCGGAAGAGACTGGTCTGCGCACCTGGACCTGAAGAGGGCGGGACCGCGTGTTCTCCGCGCCTTGCGACAGTCACCAGCAGAACGCAGGCTTCCGAACACCCTGCTCGCGGTCCCTCCTGCTGAATCACACGTGGTTTCTACCTCCCATCATCTTTTAGTACCTTGCTCTAACAAGATAAGATGTGCAGATTCTTTTTCTCCTTCTTCCCTCCCTTCCTTCGTCCTCTTTTCTGTCTCTCCTAACTTCATCTTGTGTGTGTGTGTGTGTGTGTGTGTGTGTGTGTGTGTGTGCGCGCTCCCTTTCATTTCTGATTTTAGGTGCAGAAGGTTGGGTTAGTCCTACACCTCATTCGTGATCTAACATCCTCTCTGCCCTGTATGAAGCTGCTCTCTTAATTTGTTCTTTTGAAATCCCCATTCCCCCTTCATATAACACAGGAGTCTCTGTGTGTCCCTGCATCCCTGCCAACACTTAGCATTATGCAACCTCTACATTTTTGGCAGATTAGTGAGTACAAAGTGATACCACTGCTTCAATTTGCATTTATCTGGAAACTTGAATTTGAGTGTCACTTCACATGCTTTTAACCTTTTAGTTTTTCCTCTTCTGACTTTGCCCATTTTTCCTTTAGGATTCCTATATGATTTGCAGGCATTTCTTTTATACTCTGAAGAGTAGCCCCTTACCAGTATTACACATTTCCTGTCTCTTCCCCCAACCTGGCATCCCTTCATTTGTCTGTGGTGTCCTTCCTGAGACCAGCAGCCTCACAATTTTAATGTGATCACGTTCCTCTGTATTCTGTGCTTTTCAAGTTCTGCTTAGAGTCCTTCATTGCCCTAGGATAGCAAGATGTCCCCCTGTGTATTCTTTTGCAGTTCATAATCTCTGGTGCACAATTCTGAAATCTAGTATTCCAGACTTTCACAAACCTGGCACCGTGTCCGTCAGCTAGAAACGGATGGCACACTCACACGGGGTAATTTGAGAGGACTTTAATAAGGGACTTTATTTAAAGTGTTGAACGGGGTTCTCAACCTCAGCACTATTGACGTTTTGGGCCAAACAATAATTCTACTTTGTGAGGAGCTGCCCTGTGCCTTGTAGGATGTTCAGCAGCAGCCCTGCTCTCTGCGACGCCTGTAGTATGCCCACACCAACAGTCACGACAACCCAGAGTGTGCCCAGACATTGACGTGTTGCTCCCAGACAGGGACAATGGTGTAGACAGCCCAGGTGAGATAGTACGGTGCCATGGTCACAAGAGGTGAGGGAAAGGGCATGATTCCTGGAATCAGGTGACAGGTGTTGTGGAGAAGGCCACCTTACCAAAACTAGGTCCTTCGGTGGGAAGACGAGCCAGAGCTGGCCTGGGAAACCCCACCCTTCCCTCCTCCTCTTCTTTCTGCCAGAGGGTAGGGGAACCTGTGGTGAGGTCCAGAGAGATTACCTCCCAGGCAGAGAGCAAGGTGGAGAAGGCAAAAAGGTGGATTTGGATACTCAGCCCAGCAAAGTGCTGCTGGAACCAAGCTGAGTCTACTTTAGTCTTTATATGATTTACTACAGAAATACTGAAGTGTCTGACTGTGCGAGATGCTACCCGAGATCCCGTTGGGGGTATTATGTAATATGTATGGTATATATACCATCTTGCCCTTTTAAATCTGAAAAGGTTTGAATTCCAAAGCGCATCTGGCTACATGCATTTCAAATACGTAACTATGGAAATGCACCTTTCACCCACAGGTGAAGTGTATCTGGAGTCTGTCATTTCGGGATTCAAGGTAAGGATCTGGTTTTATTTGTTTCCGTGTAACAAGCCCATCCCCTCCTCCACCTGCTAAACAACCCAAGCTGTTCTCATTATCATTGTGACTTTCATCCCGTATTAAGTTCTCGTGTAAACACATGGTCCTATGTCTCTATTCCAATTTACTGGTCCATTTGTGTATTCTTCTACTAGTAATAGAAACTACCCATATTGATTACTTCCATGTCTACATATATCCTAATATCTGGTAGGAAAGTCCTCTCTTTCTGCTTTTTTTAATAGTAAATAATTTTTGTTAGTTTTATCAGAAAGATTTTGTATATGAATATCATTTTTAGAAGACAATAAGGACGTGGTTTTTTATGATTTTTTTTTTGAGAGAGAGTGTAAGCAGGGGAGAAAGGCAGAGGGAGAAAGAGAGAATCTTAAACAGGCTCCACACTCATCCTGGAGCCCAATGTGGGACTTGATCCCACAAACTGGCATCATGACCCGAGCCGAAATTAAGAGTCAGACACTCAACCAACTGAGCCACTTAGGTGCCCCAGGACATGGTGGTTTTGATAGAAATTTTATTAAAGCCAGATATCATTTTTTTTTCCCAGAAGGAACATTTTTAAAAAGCTACCTTCAACAAAGCGTCTTTGAGTACATCAGTCCTGTTAAAGAATGGTAAATCATATATTATAAAAAGTCTTTGATATGAGAGGCCCATGGGTGTCTCAGTCAGTTAAGCGTCTGACTTCAGCTCAGGTAATGTCCTCACAGTTCGTGGGTTCGGGCCCCACAATGGGCTTTGCTCTGACAAGGCGGAGCCTGCTTGGGATTCTCTCTCTCCCTCCCTCTCTGCCCCTCCCCTACTTGCATGTGCTCTCTGTCTCCTCCACAAAAGAAATAAATAGATATTTTTAAAAAGTCTTTGATACAAAACACACAAGCTAATACCTTACATTTTTCAATCTTCAGATGAAACCTATTGCTTCAGTTTCTAAAGACATAAAATTGCTTTAAATTAGAGCGGTTCGAACATCACATACCTCTGTGTGAAGCCCAGGCAGAAGTTCTGCTTAAGTGAAAGCAGGCTTAAGAGACCTGAAAACTAAAGCAGTGTAAATCCTTGACTAGATCCTGAACTGGACTGATTTTTTTTTAAAGGCTGCACATGACACATCATTGGAATAATCCAGAAAATCTATAGATTGGCTATATAGACACCATTAGTGTAGCAACAATATGTTCCTCAGGTGTGAGAGTGCCGCTGTGGTAATGTAAGAAAACGTCCTTGTTCTTAGGTGGACAGACATACTTAGGGGGCACCTGTGTGGCTCGGTCGACTCTTGGTTTCAGCTCAGGTCATGTTCTCACAGTTCATGGGATGGAGTCCCACATCGGGCTCTGCGCTGACGGCAAGGAGCCTGCTTGGGATTCTCTCTCTCCCTCTCTGCCCCCCCCCCCCAGTCGCTCACACACACACCCTCTCTCTCTCTCTCAAAATAAATAAACATTTAAAAAAAGAAGTATTTAGGAGTAAGGTTGAGGCGTCAGCAGCTTACTTTCCAATGGTTCTGAAAAATAAGCACATAAAGCAAATCAAGTATATAAAGCAAGATGTCGGTGTTTGGTGAATACAGATGAAGGTGTCCGGCCTGAAGGTTGTTTGTGTCATAATTTCAACTTCTCTGGCTTGAAAATTTCCAAACTAAAATGCTGGGGGAGAAGAAATAGGAAATCATAGAAACATTAACAGTGCATATGGAGGGGCGCCTGGCTGGCTCAGCCATGCGATTCTTGATCTCAGGATTATAAATCCGAGCCCCACATTGGATGTAGCGACTACTTAAAATATTTAAAAACAAAACAAAACAACAACGCAAATTGAGAACTGCGTGTGTGAAGGCATCCATTGCCTCAGTGACAAAGTAGTCAGTTTTCCTAGACGCGAGCAGAGACTACATTCTGTGACTATGGGTGGGTGTCCTTCTGCCCCGAGAGGAACAGAGTGCTGTGCAGATTGATTCTCTTTACTTCCTTCAGGTCTATCCCACCCCCACCCCCACCTCAGTGTTGCGCTCTGGAGCCTGGGCGGAACAGGCCTGTATCGGCCAGGACTCCCCCCAGCTCTCAGGTCTTCACGGGGAAGAAACCCAAGTTCCACAACCCCCCCCCCACAAGGCTGCCTCAGTGGCCTAAATATCCCTGCCTTCCCCTTTGAAGATTGATTTCACGGGGCGCCTGGGTGGCTCGGTTGGTTAAGTGTCTGACTTTAGTTCAGGTCATCATCTCCTGGTTTGTGAGTTTGAGCCCCAAATCAGGGTCTGCATTGTCAGCTTGGGGTTCTCTCTCCACTTCTCTCTCTTCCCCTCCCCCACTTGCACATGCTCTCTCTCTCTCTCTCTCTCTCTCTCTCTTTCTCAAAATAGATAAACTTAAAAAAAAACTCACTTTCACACCTAATTTCTTCAAGAAAGCTCTCAAAACTATCTAAACTTTGATTCGGGTGGACTTTTGTTTTCCTACGTACATTTTAGAGTAAGTTTATCAATTCTTCACAACATCATAGTGCAATGAAATTTTACTGTTTTTAGGCAACAGTAAGATAAAGGGAACTATGCAAATGAAAGAAAGTGGATCTCTAGACATATACTTTCATTCTTAGGTCTTGAAATACCTGGAAAAAATTATTCTCTACTGGGACTTAGGGAAAAATCAATCTCTTAAACCCTTTGCTTAAGATTTCACCGCTATCAGGGGCGTCTGGGTGGCTCAGTCGGTTAAGCGTCCAACTTCGGTTCAGGTCATGATCTCACGGTTTGTGAGTTTGAGCCCCGCATCAGGCTCTGTGCTGACAGCTCGGAGTCTGCTTCAGATTCCGTGTCTCCCTCTCTCTCTGCCCCTCCCCAACTTGTGCTCTGTCTCTCTCTGTCTCTCAAAAAATAAATAAATTTTTAAAAAAAATTTTAATAAAAAAAAAAGATTTCACTGCTATCAGATATTCTTAAGAAGCCTGATTGAGAAATAGTGATATGTTGACAATGGGCAGATACGAGGAGATAAAGAGATGTGTCCATGTTCCTATGTATCCCTTAGTGAAACTCATCATGAACAAAAACTGTCTTTCTTGCTCTGTGTCACTGAAAATTATCTAAAATCAGGAAGTAGATGTCCCATATCTATCTCTCTGATATTATACTAATGTAATCACAATCACAAGTGATGATTCTAGTTTTATTGCAGGAAATTATAAAATGTATCGTCTTGCCAAATGTGTTTTCACTTGGCCACCCTCATTCTTAAGTGGCTTTCAAGCAAGTATAATGGACTCTTGCTAGGTGGTAAGGTGAACGGTGGTCTGCTAAAGCAAGCAGTGCTGGGAGAAATTAACAACGCAACCCGCTCTGGGATTGTGGTGGTTACATCAGAAAAGTGTTACTGAATTATTTGTCCCTTTATTCGATAAGTCTGATGCACAGTATTACACTCAGAAAGAGCCAGATTTATAAATCGGAGCTGAGTTTTCCAAACAGCCAAGTCCTTCCCACTTTCACATTGGTCAGATGCTACCATATATAGTGGAATCAAACTGCTTGATTTGGCTTTTACCCAGGGTAGAAAGACTCAGGCCTTTCTCGTGTAAATAAATAAACAAAATTAGGAGTTGTCATAAAGTCAGGGAAGAGCCTTTGTTAGGCCCAGACAAGCATGAGCTGTGCTGGTTCTCTTGATGTTCGATGTCGCCCAAATCTGTCCTTGAATGCACAGTATGGAGACCCTGTGGGGACATTCCTCCTGCACATCCCTGGGGGGAGGGGGGGAGAAGGGCCAGAGCGGCACTGAGTCAGGCTTCCCACCCCAGACCACAGTGTTAACACAAACACCCTGAAACTTCAAAGGAGGCAGAACATGAAACCGGGAACAGCCTCCCCTTCAGCTCCTAACTGAACTGCAACGACGAAGATGGGCCACAGCAGGGATGGTGCCTAAAACAGCCCAAAGTACAGCGAACCCCAGTCCTTGTGCACATACAGCGCACCTTTCCTTCTCTTCGTTGTGAAATAGAACACACGTTCAGGACAGGACCTAAAACACAGCTCAGGATCGCAAGTGGCTAACGGGCTGCATAGGGTTGTCCCCGCAGCCCCGTTCAGAGAACCGCTCTGCTCTAACGCTCACTAACTTCAGCACTTCCTTCTACAAGTCTAGCTCCAAACTGTTTCTTGCGGACATCAGTTACCTGGCCCAGGTGTCTCACTCTTTGTCTATATGGGCCTGGTAGTAACTTTTTTTTTTTTTTTTTAGCACCTTCTGGACCTCTGTCCTTCTTCATTGTCATTGGTTAACACATCACTGGACCTTCTTGACTTCGGGCTGACACCCCCCAAGTCACCCCAGTAGTATCCAAGCCTGGTGAGACCACTCCAGAATCCTATACAGCGTCTACACCTCCCCGCACCAGTGGAGAAATGGTGTGAGTTACGGCATGCGTTGTGTCAGCCTGCTGGCTCACAGAAAACCTCCCGAACTTCCCCCGAGAAACTTTCTGGCTTCTTTAGGAAGATTAAAGATCTTTCAAAGAAAATGCCTATGCCACTTCAATATTTCCTACCACTTGACAGCTCCTTCCAGAAATGAATCCTCATCTCTGGACTCTTTATCAAAAACCTCATCCTCTCCCCACACATCTTTCTGAATTAATACGGATTTGAGTAAATTCTAGACAGGATTCTGGATGATGATTTCATAACCATATGATCATCTGGTGTTGGAACTGCCTTCTCTTGGTTATTCTGTAGTGAATCAACTCTCAACCTGGAATTTAAAAATAGAATTCTATGTCACACAGAGACGGTCCCATTGTCAAGCCAGGTACAGCAATGCACTGTGAGCATGAGGCTTGGGGTCGCTGGGGCAAAGGGGAAAATGACACATGCAACCAGGTCAACGTCTGCTTCTATAATGGCACCGATGCCAGGCGGTAACAGAAAGGAGCAGGGCACTGTGGTGGCAAGGAAGGTGCAGGGGCTGTGGAAATGGCAGAGCTGGGCTGGACTCCCACTAGCCAGTGTGATCTTGGGCAAGTTCATATATTTTTAACTTTTAAAGAAAATTGTAGGGGCGCCTGGATGGCTCAGTCGGTTAAGCGTCCGACTTCAGCTCAGATCATGGTCTTATGGTCGTGGGATCAAGCCCCACATCAGGCTCTGTGCTGACAGTGTGGAGACTGCTTGGGATTCTCTCTCTCTCTCTCTCTCTCTCTCTCTCTCTCTCTGTCTCTCTGCCTCTCATTCGCACTCTCTGTCTCTCAAAATAAATAAATAGGGGCGCCTGGGTGGCTTAGTTAAGCGTCTGACTCTGCCTCAGGTCATGATTTTGTGGTTGATGAGCTTGAGCCCCGAGTTGGGTTCTGTGCTGACAGCTGGGAGCCTGGAGCCTGCTTCAGATTCTGTGTCTCCCTCTCTCTCTGTCCCTCCCCCGCTCACACTCTGTCTCTGTCTCTCTCTCAAAAATAAATAAACATTAAAAAAATTTTTTAATTGTAATAAAATATAGCTTACGTAAAATTTCCCATTTAGCCATTTTTGAGTGTACTGTTCTGCGGCATTAAGTACTTTCCCATCGGCAATCGCTAATTAATCTTCCCGAACGGAAACTCGGCACCCATGAAACAATAACTGCCCTGCCTTCCAGCTCCTGGCAACCGCCATTCTACCTTCTGGTTTGAATTTGACTGCTCTCGTCACCTCCTACAAGGGAAAATACGCTACAGTCGTCCTGGCGTGACTGGCTTATTTCGCCGAGCATAATGTCCTCAAGGTTCATCCATGCTGTAGCGCAAGTCCGAGTCTCCTTCCTGTTTAAGGCTGAGTAATATTCCATTGTGTGGACATAACTCATTTTGCTTACCCATTCACCCATCGATGCGCGCTTGGGCTGCTTCTGTGTTTTAGCCACTGTGGATAATGTTGCTAGGAACGTGAATGTACGTCTGCTGGATCCCTGCTTTCGATTCTCCTGGCTGTGTACCTCGTGGTGGGATTTCTGGAGCATAGAGTAGTGCCATGCTTCATTGTTGGAGGATATTTTTAGCTTACTATTAAAGTGGGATGTACAGGGGCGCCTGGGTTGCTCAGTCGGTTAAGCGTCCGACTTCGGCTCAGGTCTTGATCTCGCGGTCCGTGAGTTCGAGCCCCGCGTCGGGCTCTGTGCTGACAGCTCAGAGCCTGGAGCCTGTTTCAGATTCTGTGTCTCTCTCTCTCTGACCCTCCCCCGTTCATGCTCTGTCTCTCTCTGTCTCAAAAATAAATAAACTTAAAAAAAAATTTAAAGTGGGATGTACAATTAGGAA
Source organism: Panthera uncia (assembly GCF_023721935.1). Taxonomy (NCBI): domain Eukaryota; kingdom Metazoa; phylum Chordata; class Mammalia; order Carnivora; family Felidae; genus Panthera; species Panthera uncia. Next base: position 64,501,742 of record NW_026057576.1, on the reverse strand, counting down.
ATGAGCAGAAGCGTGCTCTGTATTGACCTGTCGCCACTGAGCACCAGCGGGCCCACAGGCACCACCTGTCCTGCTCTTGTGGCTTCTGCCCCACATCACTAATCCCCACTCGCCCAACTTTGGGCAACACAAACTAATTTTGTTATCAGAATTATTTAGGGTGCCTGGGTGGCTCAGTCGGTTAAGTGTCCAACTTCAGCTTAGGTCATGATCTCACGGTCAGTGGTTCAAGCCCCGAGTCGGGCTCTGTGCTGACAGCTCAGAGCCTGGAGCCTGCTTCGGATTCTGTGTCTCCCTGTCTCCCTGCCCCTTCCCTGCTCACACTCTTTTTCGTATCAAAAACAAACAAAAATATTAAAAAAATTTTTAAAAACCTATTTAAGCTTTGTAGAATGGGGACAAAACTACGATCTTTTCAGGGCAGTTGAGGTGATTCCTCAGTCCATCAGAGTGCCTACTTTGTACAGGGCACAATGCACAAGACAGATAAAATCCCTCCCGGGGTGTAATTCATGAGTGTCGTGAAAAGCAAGCACGGCACCTGGCACGTAACTGATACCCAATAATCGCCTTCCATCTCTCCTCCCCACCGTGCCCCAGGTCAGTCCTGTCATCCCAGCAGCCTTATCTTTATCCTCCATCTTCAAATTGCACCCTATCCGGCCGGTAGATCAGAGACCCCACTAGGGTCCAATGAGCACAGAGAGGCCTAGGCAAACCTCTCATCTGATAAGCGTGCAAGTCAAACACCAGCCGCCACCTGTGTAGGCTACTTGTGCGCAGGTACCTGGTTTGTGCGTGGACCTGCCCCAGGGATGTGCGAGAGCTTTGTACTTCTTCCTGGGAGGGTCTTCTCTTTCAAACCCTGCCGAGCAGCTTTCTGGTGCCCCTGGGGGCTGACAACAGGGCCGAGAAGCACTGGGTCAACTCTCATTTGCAGGAAAATTTGTTTGACCTCTGCAGACAGAACCTGCTGGCCCCTGGCACGCGGCAGAGTTCGGGGTGAGCCGGCGGACACAGCCCCAGGAACTCGGGGACTGCGATACGAGGCAGGGGCACCACAGGTGACGGCCATGTCTCTTTGGCGTGAAAAATACATTTTTTAGTAACTTGGGAGAAAATGTAGATTTCTAAACTGCTAGCTGGGAGGCCCAGAACGATTTTCTTTTCTAAAACTTGCCAGATATGTAGCAGGACCCACTTGAGTCCAAGTTGTGATTTAGGTTGTGATTTTTGCCTTTGCCAAGTTCCCAGCCCGATGATGGCCATTTTCTCTTTACCCTTCCCTTTCTCCTTAGCGGTTTTCCCCTCCTCCTTCTGCCTAACCCAAGACATTCTCTGCTCTCTGGAGGGGACCTGTTATCATCTGGAGGTTAGTGTGGATTTAAGTCTTTGTGTGCCCTTCCCAGGATAATTGTTTTTAAGTTTATGGATTTATTTTTGAGAGAGAGAAAGAGAGCAGGGGAGGGGCAGAGGGAGAATAAGGGAGAGGAAGAGAGAGGATCTCAAGCAGGCTCCACGCTGTCAGTGCAGAGCCCGACGAGGGGCTCAAATTCACCAACTGTGAGATCATGAACTGTGCCGAAACCAAGAGTCAGAGGCTTAACCGACTGAACCGTCCCAGGATAAACGTCTTTAAGCTCACTGACTGATGTTTTAAAGCTGCCCCTCCCGCCCCCCTTAACTCCATCACTCTGAATAAAAAGTGCATCTACCAAGTAAACGCAGCTTCAGGACAGTCTCCTGGCCTCTTTTCCCAACACATTGTTATCCTTTAGCCCCTCCTATATAGAAATTCTGGCACCCCAACTATTCAGCCCTTACCTGTACTTGTCATGTAATTACCTGAGTGTGATGTTAGCCTCCAAGAGCACCTCTGAGGCGAGCTACCCCAGGACCCATAAAACAGAAAGACTCAGAGGCCCAAGGTGCACAGGCCTTAGGACAGGGTATAAAGGGGATATATGGACCACACTGCCTGAATCCTGGATCACACAAAGTTCTCCATAGAGGGTGTCTCTCCCTCGATGTGTCTCTCTCTCTCTGTCTCTCTCTTTCTCTTGCATCAGCCTCCTGGCAGCATAGACGTGAGGACCAGTGTTTCAGCTGGAGCAAGGGGCCATGGCAGACAGCAGGTGCAAGGGACCCCCTACACCACCTGCTAGATCAGAGACATGGGCATGCACACCTGACCACAGCTGGAGCTCGCCAGCCGGCCTGCTGAACCACTCAGCACTTTGTCTCCCTTTCTTGGGCAGCACACGTATGGGGCCAGAATGAAGCTCTACTGGGCATCACCAGTGTGTGATTGATGTAAACATGACAGCTTACAGCAAGCCTGGAAACTTGATCTTTCTGTATCTCTGTCTGTGATGAATATTAATCGTTCTGCTCTATATTCTTTTTATTCTACCTACCTTCAGCATGGCTTTCAGACTGCCAATTGACTTACTAGCTATATTTACTATATCTTCTTAGTTCTGTTTATCTTGTCATGAGTGGCTTTCTTACAAACTATCTATACTTAACACAGGAGTTTTCTCCCGTCTGTTTCCTTGTCTTCTACAGCAGAAGTGCCAATTGCCAAATAATTCGGCAAACGCACGTTACAATGCTTGACAGACAGGCTTTGGTCTCTATCAGAGAAATTCCCAGCGTTCACAGTCATGTACCAGAGGCTTGGGGAGAACAGAGCACCTTCAGATTTTCCTGAAATCACATCCCCGGGCAGGGAATTCAGTCAGACTTCCACAGAAGAGTCATGGACCACTCTTCGGTGTGCAAGTAAGGGTGAGCAGATATGTAACTGGGTTTTGAAATTGCTGTCTTATGTTTGAAATTTATTGAAATTGGGAATATACGTACATAGGGAGGTCTGTTCTCACAATGCTATATATTCTTGGGAAAAACACTATCGCACTACCTTGTGCATGATTGTACTTGTGTGTCCTTGAACATGTCAGGAAAAGACGCATCGGTATTATGTTAATAATAAAATGCTCCCGGGGCGCCTGGGTGGCTCAGTCGGTTCTGAGTGTCCGACTTCAGCTCAGGTCATGGTCTTGGGGTTCATGAGTTTGAGCCCCACATCAGGCTCTGACAGCTTGGAGCCTGGAGCCTGCTTCAGATTCTGTGTCTCCCTCTCTCTCTTCCCTTCCCCTGCTCATGCTCTGTCTCTGTCTCTCAAAGATAAATAAACATTAAAATAATAATAATAATAATAATTTTAAAATGCCCCTAGCCACATTTTTGCTCCTTGTATCCCAACTTTTCTATTTCTATTGGCTTGTGTACTTCTTATTCCTGCCTATAAGTCCAGTTAACACAGGAACATAAATTATCTGATCAGATTCATATCGATGTTACTCTGTTTAAAGAAAAGGGAGGGGGGGAACAGCTAGAGAGCTCTGCTGTCACCCAGACATAAAGGACTAAGCGTCCTTAATAGATGGAACATTGATCCCCGCAGTTGTCCCATCTGGCCACGAGATGGCGCCATGCACCAGTAAGACACCACAGCGGCTGCTGGGCCCGGCGGTTCTGCAGGCTCGGGTGGGCTGCAGAAAGGTATGATGGGGTGGACACCCTGAGAAGGGACACCGACAGGACGATGACCCTGAGGAAGTGAATGAAGGCTGAGAACATGGAGGTAGTGTAGAACAGATGTTAAGAATGCAGACTTTGGGATCAAATAGCTGACTTTCCAACCCCAGTTCTGCCACCTCCCTAGCCTGGTAGCCTTGGGCATTTTAGTCTTCTTATTGAGAAGATAAGAAGATCTGCTGGCAGGGTGCCTGGCTGGCTCAGTCGGTAGAGGATGCCAGGCTTGATCTCAGGGTCGTGAATTTGAGCCCTATGTTGGGGGTAGAAATTACTAGGAAAAAAAAAAAAGGAAACACCAATGAGACTGCATCCGTAAAAATGTGTCTTTTTAATGGTCATTTAAAAATTCTTCTAAATCTGTGTGTAGTTGGCACACAGTGTTACAGCAGTTTCCTGTGTATACAACATAGTGATTCAACCTCTCTGTGTTGTGCTGAGCTCACAAGCACAGCTACCATCGGTCATCCCACATCTCTACCAGTCTCACCGGTGATAATTCCTGTGCGGTGCCTTTCATCCCCATGACTTACCCATTCCATACCCCGAGGCCTGTAGCTCCCCGTCCCCTTCTTGGCTTCTGTGCATTCCCCTCCCCAACAGCCATCAGTTTGTCCTCCGTATTTATAGGTCTGATGCAGCTCCACAAAGGGCTTTTCACTCCATTTTCTCTAATACTTCTCATTTTGTAGAAAGGAGAAATTGAAAGCCTGATCCATTGAACTGACTCATCCACAGCTAGTTCATAAAGCCCCTGAAATGTACCCCCCCTTCTCCGTTCTCTGTCAGCAACGCCGCTGGAGCAAGTATTGCCAAGGTGAAGTGCTCGTTCTCCAGAAAGTGCCCACTGTTGCTGAGACCAGGTTCTGCTCTCCTCTCCCCAACCAAAAGACCACTGACTAACGCTTATTAAAGAGAATCAGGAGGTGTTGAAGGGGGGTGTTTCAGGTTATCAGTTTAATGGTTTATTTATTTTGAAGAAGAGGAAGGAAGAGGAGAGAGAAAAGGAAGTTCATGAGTCAGACCCAGAATGGACACTGCTTTTTCTTTCTTCTCTTTCTTTCTTTATAAATGCACATAAAAACAAAAAAGCAATTGGCTTCACAGCATGGATCATTTATAGGCCTTTCATATTTTGAAAGGAAGGAATTTCATATTTTAAAATTAACTTTTAAATGTTTTAGTTTCATTAACAACTGAACAGTATCACAGGCTGTAATAATGATCAGAAATAGGGACTCATAAGAAAAACTAATCAGAGCTATAATTTGGTTGGCGTTCAGATATGTCATTCGTTTTGAATGAAAGCTATAGTTTCATTTGTGTGGTTTACTTTCCTTCAAAAATAAAAAGGTAACAATTTTTTAGTAGTTTTTTTAAATTTTTTTAATCTTTATTTATTTTTGAGAGAGAGAGAGAGTGCGACCAGGGGAGGGACAGAGAGAGAGGGAGATGCGGAGTCTGAAGCAGGCTCCAGGCTCCCAGATGTCAGCACAGAGCCTGACATGGGGCTTGAACTCATGGACCTCGAGATCGTGACCTGAGCTGACGTCAGACACTTAACTGACTGAGCCACCCAGGTGCCCCAAAAGGTAACAATTTTTATATGTCAAGATGCTTATTGACTCAATTGTAAATGCCACCGTGCCAGATAGACTGCTTGACACTTTTCTAATCTGCCTGGTGGAGGCATCATCTCCCAGGGTACTCTGGGTTTCATTTGAGAATTACCTGGCAGATGGTGGATGAGGAGAACTCCATTCTCTAGTTTGCCTTAGGTCCTGGGGGATACCAGAGACAGAACCCCAAGATCCCTGCTGGGGTAGGAGTGGGTCCCCCCCAGATCACCTGGAAAAACCTGGAACTGCTTCCTCTCCCTTCCAGTCCAGCACACCCAGAATGCCCCTCTTCAAGAGTTGGTCCGATGAAAACTATACCTGTAACGCACAGCTGTGTTGATATGTCTTGTGTGTGTTCGTGTGTTCAAAATGTTTTACAGGAACTTGCCTAGGAATTATTGAATAAAGCACAACAGTGTTTAATCCTTCCTTCCTTCCTTCCTTCAAATCACAAATTCCAAATAGTGACGTTGTAAACTCTTCAAATTCTGGCCAAAACAAATCTCTCAGGGTTTTCAAAATCCTCTTTCACTAATAGTGAAACAAGCCTTTCTTGAGAAGGTTCTTGTAATTCTATCAGCACAAAATGATGACAGCCTAGACTGTGTGGTGGTGAGAGAGAGAGACAGAGTCAAGAGGTAGTTTTTAGGTAGTAACTTTGGGGCTTGGAAATGGGCTAGAGGTGAGGGAGGAGAGAAGAAATTGTCGAGAATAATTACAGCATTTTTGGAGTGTGTATCTCGACCTGTGAAAGTGCCATGACATGAGGGAGAAGGGCAGAGAACAAGTTTTGGAAGGGAGGTCAAGGACTCAGATTTGGACCTATGAAGCTTGAAAAGCCTGGGCTGCGTCCCAGTGGGCAGGTCAAGTGATCAGTGGGATATAAATGTGTGGAGCTCAGAAAAGAAGTCATTCAGTCACCTTCTGAAGAGGGTGTCTAGAAAGATAAGGGAAAACCAGGAGGTGTCTTGTCACAGGAGCGTGGAGAAGAGAGTGTTTCAGTGAACCCCGTAGGCAAAGGCATCGAGTGCCCTGAAGACACCAACATATGAGGACTGAACACCATCCACTGGGTTTCGAACATGGAGATCCCTGGTGATCTCCGCACATGTGAGCTGTGTGGCATTATGGAGGTGAAGGCACATGGAGGTGGGTTAGTGAATGACTAAGTGTTAGAAAGTAAAAAGAGTTAAGGATAGACAATTTTTTGAAAATGCTTTTCTGGAAAAAGAAGTAGACATAAGGCAGTGACCACAGGAGCTGAGGGCTTAAAAGAGTTTGTTTTTATTTGTTAATTGAAATATAATGGCCATAGAGCATCGTATTAGTTTAAGGTAGACAACAAAATGAGTCGATACATGTATGTATTGCAAAATGGCCACCGCAATAGGTCTAGTCAACCTGCATCACCACCCGTAGGTACAAATGATTTCTCTCACCATGAGAACTTTTAAGATCTACTCTCTTCACAACCTTCGCATATACAACACAGTATTGTTAACCGCGGTATTAAGCATAATACTTTACGTCCCGGGATTTATCTATCTCACAACTGGAAGTTTCTACCTTTTGATCCCCTTCATCCATTTTGCCCACCCCACCCTCTGCCTTGGGCAACCACCAACCTATTCTCTGTATCTCTGAATTCAGTTATTTTAGATTCCACATATACGTGAGATCCTACAGTATTTGTCTTTCTCTGTCTGGCTTATTTCACTTAGCATAATGTCCTCAAGGGCCATGTTTTTGTTTCTAAGATGAGAAAGTTCTGCATGTTCGTGTGCTGATGGGAAGGATTCAGGAAAAAGGAAGAATTTGATGATGCAGAAGAGAGATTCAGGGAAAAGAACAGAAGCCAAATTTTGAGAAGGCGGGAAGGGATGAGGTTCACACTGGGCACATTCGTGGAGCCACCGGCCTTTGTCGGGGAACCTAGACAAGGGGTCTGACCTGAGCTGGTTTGGGTGTGCACAACTGAGTTCCCTCTTACCACAAAAGGATGGCCATAAAGAAATGACACAGGGTCAAGGTTAGCCAGACCCTCCCACCCGCCACCATCCACCCCACCCGTTACACAGCCTCACAAGGTTAGGATGAAAGACACAGATATTTACTGGGCAAAGAGTTGTGAGCAAAGAAGGCATAACCTAGTTCACGCAGCAGGTTCTGTGAGCTCAGTCCCCTCCCCGTTCTCTGACACTGTACGATTGGTAGGCTGTATTTTTGTCTCTCTTCCTAGCTACCGGTGCAGCAAGCTCAGTCTTGGCCAAATGGTTTGTTTTGGCGAATGAAAAGCAAGTGGAAGTGATAGGTGCTGCTTCGTTTAAGATCTTTCCCTTGGTTCCACCGTCATTCTTTGCCCCCTGTCCTGAGACCAGTATATCCCAGAGAGGACTGCTTGACGGCCTTGTGGAATGAAGACCAGAACCTCAGCCGGCCCGCAGCCCATCTTCCATAAGCCTTGATCATGGTAAGCCACTGAAAGTCAGGAAATTGTAACCACAGCATCAACTAGCTAAGGCTTGCCAATACACAGGAATTCCAACCTACATATTGCAATTCTACAAAGAATTCACTTGGGCCACTTTGCCAAGGCAACATTCTGTGCCTTTCCTCTGGTATGGTTGGACATAGGAAGCCACAGGCCCCATCTGTAAGAGCTTCAGGCTGGAGGCTTCGGTAGATACTTTTCCTGTGTTCATATAAGGCAGGAAGATGTGCACGGGGTGGGGGAGGGGCAAGTCTCCAGCTATTTTAGCTGATCCACACATATCAGATACCTTCAACATCTCCGAGAAGTAACAACTTTCTAAAGCTATCACTATAATTAAGAGCCCAATAAAAAGCTGTTTCTTGACATCCAACGTATTAATAAATGAAGAGTGAGTTCTAGACTAAGACAGGGAAAATTTCAAGATTTGTTGTGGCCATCCCTGGAGTTTGGCCCTTTCTAATATAATGCTGGACACCACAAACTGGGCCTCCCTTCCTTCCCCCCCTTCCTTCCCCCCTTCCTTCTCCCCTTTCTTCCTCCCTTCCTTCCCCCCTTCCTTCCTCTCTCTCTTTCTTTTCTTTTCTTTTCTTTTCTTTCTTCCTTTTCTTTCTTTTTCTTTCTTTCTTTCTTTCTTTCTTTCTTTCTTTCTTTCTTTCTTTCTTTCTTTGTCTGTAACCCTTTATCAGCAACAGAAATAGGAGGTTTTTGTTATACAACACAGGTAGTAATTGATAATACTACAAATTTATTATAGGTTGATTCAGATCAATTTAAAAATGTAATTTCTTGGGACACCTGGGTGGCTCAGTCGGTTAAGCATCAGAATCTTGACTTCAGCTCAGGTCATGATCTCACAGTTCGTGAGTTTGAGCCCCACATAGGAGTCTGGGCTGACAGCATGGAACCTGCTTGAGATTCTCTCCCTCTCTCTGTGTCCCTCCCATGCTTGTGCTCTCTCTCAAAATAAATAAAAATAAACTTTAAATAAATAAATGAAATAAAAAGACGATGTAATTTCTTGGGGTGCCTGGCTGGCTCAGTCAGTAGAGTATGAGACTCTTGATTTCAGGATTCTGGGTTCAAGCCTCACATTAGGTTTAGAGATTATTTAAAAATAAAATATTTAAAAAATAAAAATAAAATGCCATTTCTTTTTTTTTAATGCTTGTTTATTTTTGAGAGAAAGAGAGAGAGAGCACGAGTGGGGGAGGGACAGGGAGAGAGGGAGACACAGAATCTGAAGCAGGCTCCAGGCTCCGAGCTGTCAGCACAGAGCCCGATGCGGGGCTCGAACTCACA
>NW_026057576.1:64434854-64492630 GCF_023721935.1 Panthera uncia | reverse complement strand
GAAGCAGGCTCCAGGCTCCGAGCTGTCAGCACAGAGCCCGATGCGGGGCTTGAACTCATGAGCCATGAGATCATGACCTGAGCCGAAGTCGGACGCTTAACTGACTGAGCCACCCAGGAACCCCTAATTAGAGTGTTAGTGTGTTTTACATTTAGTGTAAATATTGATGTGACTGGATTTCAGCATTTCACTTTGCTATTTATTTATTTATTTATTTATTTATTTTTATCTGTGTTTTGTTTTTCCCATTACTGCCTTTTTTTTTTTTTTTTGGTTTTGGTGGGGCGGTTATCAGATATTTTTCAAATTTTTTTAATGTTTATTTATTTTTGAGAGAGAGAGAGAGAGAGAGAGAGAGCGAGCACGAGCGGGGGAGGGGCAGAGAGAGGGGGAGACACAGAATCCAAATCATGCTGCAAGCTCTGAGCTGTCAGCACAGAGCCCGACGCGGGGCTCGAACTCACGGACTGTGAGATCTTGACCTGAGCCGAAGTCGGACGCTTAACAGACTGAGCCACACAGGTGCCCCAAAATGCCATTTCTTTACCTGGAGGCAGGACATGTGATGAGGGAGATTTCCCCCCTCAGAATTTCCCTGGGGGCATGGTGACCAGTGTCCCTTTCTGTCACCCCCAGTTCTGATGCTTTGCGGCTCCCTCTCCACCCAGTTTCTACTGTTGCAGCAATGCTTCCAGACCCTCCCTACCCACCTTCTTTTCCTTGCCCTTCTCTCAGTTATGCCTTTTTATCTTCAACTCTCTTGTTTCTCTCCGTCTTGAAAAGAATAAACCTCTAAATTGACAGATTTATCTGTTGTTAGCACAACTGGATGAAAGTGGAGGAAAGGAGAAAGCCCAGAAAAAGTCAAATGGATGGTGGAAGAATCTGTGTGGGCTCACGCTCCAGCATGGGTGGACCTTGAGGACATGCGCCGAGTGAAATAAGCCAGACACAAAAGGACAAATACTGTAGGATTCCACCTACATGAGGTACGCCGAGTGGTCAAATTCATAGAGCCAGAAAGGAGAAGGGTGGTCCCCAGGGGCTTGGGGACAGGGGATGAGTGGTTGGGTGTGCAGTTCAGTTTGCAACCTGAAAGGCATTCTGGAGATTGGTTGTACATCAGTGTGAATGAACTTAACACTACTGAGCTGCACACTTAGAAATGGGTAAGATGGTAAATTTTATGTTATGTGTATTTTACCACAAGGGACAGGAAGGAAAGCAGGAAGGAAGGAAGGAAGGAAGGAAGGAAGGAAGGAAGGAAGGAAAGAAGGAAGGGAAAGAGGGAGGGAGGAAGGAAGGAAGAAAGAAAAGGAAGGAAGAGAGAGAGAGAAAGGGAGGAAGGAAGAAATGAAGGATGGAAGAAAGGAAGGAAAGAAGGGAGGGAGGGAAGGAGGAAGGAAGAGAGAGTGAGAGAAAGGAAGGAAGGGAGGAAGGAAGGAAGGAAGGAAGGAAGGAATAAATCTGTGGAGGCTTTCCAGAAAGCCCAGATAGAATAATTCACAGATGGTGGAGAAAACACCAAACAGTGGGAAGACAAAAGCTATAGGCCCATTCTGTCACACAGATTACTTTTTCATCCTGGTAAACTCCTGATCCTGAGTTTACCCAGTTCAACACTAGGAGACCCACAAAGCCAATTCTATGCACCTGAAGACCAGCATTAAAACCCAAATGTATGTTAAAGAAACTGTTGAGAGCACTAGCACTTTTCTTGTGCGTGTGTGCGTGTGTGTGCGTGTGCATGCGCCCGTGCAAAAACATCCTTTTTTCTTTCCTTTCAAATCAGGAAAACCTGCCAAGCCATAAAACAAAGAACAGGTAATTAAGAACTGATGTTGTTAACAAGCTGCTTCTGTTTTCATTCATAATAAGAGAGCTTTCAATTTCCCTATGGAAGAAAGGTCTTGATTTCAATGATAAACCCAGAACATGAAAAGGATGGAATTAATTGAAGCCCCTTTGGCTTTTGCCCAAGTTGGCTCGGGGAAAATCTGGCAAGGTATAGGGACATCTCTCGGAGAACTCAGATTAGACAGAGCCATGGGGGAGCGCCCTGGGGAAGTGGATCAAATAAATTAAGAACTTGCCCTGGAGGTCACAGGAGAACCTGTCAGAAACACCGTGGGTAGCTGAAGCACAATGCCTCCCAGACCTGGGGGAAAGAGACTCCCCACACCTCGCTGAGGGCCATGCCCAACTTCTGGGATCATCACTGCGCACGCCTTTGTGACCACGGTTTCCCAGCACAGACCTAGAGAATACTTCACTCCCCTTCCCAGAAGAGCAGAACTGAGGGCAAGAGAAGGCTCACCATGGGGCACCTGGGTGGCTCACTTGGTTAAGCATCAGACTTTGGCTCAGGTCATGATTTCATGGTTCGTGAGTTCAGTCCCTGCGTTGGGCTCTGTGCTGACAGCTCAGAGCCTGGAGCCTGCTTCGGATTCTGTGTCCCTTCTCTCTCTGCCCCTGTCCCACTCACACTCTGTCTCTGTCTCTCAAAAAATAAATGAATGTTAAAAAAATTAAAAAAAAAAAAAAAAAAAAAGAAGGCTCACTGTGTCTATGTAACCAGCCTCTTGAGTTTTGAGTGAGCCCATGACAGATAGGGAAGATCATGAAGTGTCTGAGTGTCCTCTGGACCCCAAGCCAGCCTTCCCCCTGCCCTCCCCTCCCCCATCTCAACCACTTCTATTCCTGTCCGCCCTTGTATCTGCCCTTGGCCTTTCCCCTTAACTCCACTCAGGTCTCCTAGAGTTCTGTCTCCGAGCTGAAATCTTTCTTTTCTTTTCTTTTTTTCAAAGATTTTATTTTTAAGTAATCTCTATGCCCAGTGTGGGGCTCAGACTCACAATCCAAAGATCAAGAGTTGTGTGTTCCCCCAACAGAGCCAGCCAGGTGCCCCAGAGCTGAAATCTTTCTTTAAAAAAAAAAAAAAAATTAATTGGGGCGCCTGGGTGGCGCAGTCGGTTAAGCGTCCGACTTCAGCCAGGTCACGATCTCGCGGTCCGTGAGTTCGAGCCCCGCGTCGGGCTCTGGGCTGATGGCTCGGAGCCTGGAGCCTGTTTCTGATTCTGTGTCTCCCTCTCTCTCTGCCCCTCACCCGTTCATTCTCTGTCTCTCTCTGTCCCAAAAATAATAAATAAAAAACGTTTAAAAAAATTTTTTAATCTTTTTAATGTTTGTTTATTTTTGAGAGAAAGAGACTGAGGGAGAGAGAGTGAATGAGCAGGGGAGAGGCAGAGAGAGAGAGGGAGACACAGAATCCGAAGCAGGCTCCAGTTTCTGAGCTGTCAGCACAGAGCCCGAGGTGGGGCTCGAACTCACAGACCGAGAGATCATGACCTGAGCCGAAGTTGGACGCTTGACTGATTGAGAGACCCAGGTGTCCCAGAAATCTTTCTTAAGCCAACTTATATGTTGCTTAAAGCATATCCCTTGATATTCAGGTGGCTTGAAGTCAGGACAGGGAGGTGATGTGAGCATGGAAATGTGACAAGAGTCTGAGGTACTGATCTGTTACTTCTCCCAGCTTTTAAACCAGGATGTATAGGGCAAAGGTAGACATCGTGGCATTTTCACTAGAACCAGCCTCCCGACAACTGTGACAAGTAGAGCGAGTTGCCTACGGGGGGCCCGTGGCCTCCATCCCACCGCTGCAGGCCTCCGCATGTCCGTACCTCTCTTCAAACTTATTTTTAATTTTTAACTTCAGATGCTGGGTGGAAAGCTATCTGATTAGGTTACTGCATCATGATGACAAAAGGAGTGGTATCAAGATAAGACCGCAGCTATTTATCCCGTGTTTCAAAGGGAACAAATGAATCATTCCACAAACTCCCATCGTGTAAAATTCCAAAGTGCACTATTGAACCGATGGCTTCTAAAGATTTAGAAAAGGAAGCAATGATCATTGGCACAACCTCTTAGGTTCAATAAATAAAGAAATGTAATGCCAAATTAAATACATTTGCTCATAAAGGCTCATGGGTTAGAAGAAAACTGTAGTGAGATTCTGTTAAGACTTTAGCAAGCATCTGACAAAGTTTCTCAAGATATTCTTGAGAATATAGTGCAAAATATCTATATTCAGCTTCAGGATGACTAGGTATTAGATGATAAGGTGATTATGAAATGTGATAATGGTATGGTGATTATCTTTTTTTTTTTATTTCTTTTTTTTTTGTTGTTTATTTTTGAGAGTGAGAGAGACAAATTGTGAGGGAGGGGCCGAGAGAGAGAGGGAGACACAGAATCCGAAGGAGGCTCCAGGCTCCGAGCTGTCAGCACAGAGCCCCACGAGGGGTTCTAACTCACAAACCATGAAATCACTATCTGAGCCAAAGTCCCATGCTTTAACCGACAGTGACCCAGGTGCCCTGATGATTATCTTTTTAAAAAGTCTTTATCTCTTAGAGATATGTACTGGAATGTCTGAAATTCCAGTGGTTGAAATTATATTTTGTCTGGGGGTTGTGTTAAATGCCAGAGGCACCTCCAACAAAAGTACAGAGTGTAATAAAACAAGGTGGACAAAACATTAGTTCACTGTACTCTTCTCTCTACTTTTGGGTATGTTTGAAATTTTCCGAAATGAAAACTTTAAACACTTACCACGATAGAATATGAAAAATGTTTGTTGGATAGAAAAGAAGGAGTTGAATGAATTTCCTAAGCTTTCAAATTGTAATATAATTGTGTCCCTACCCATAATTCTAAAACATTGGACAATCTTATCGATCTGTGTTGCTTCTTGGATCCCACATCTTCATTTTGGATCTGTTTTATTTTTCTTATCAAAGTATATTTGTAATATATTCAGGGAATAGGAAGCCCTCTCTGAATGAAAGTGTTTTAAAGTGCTATTCAGGAAGAAGATAGACATATTTAATGGAAGTGGTGGTAATGAGAGTACTTATCTAGTTTCTGATCTTGAAGAGATATTTTCTAATATCTAACAGTATATAAATTTAATACAGGTTTTTCATGGGTTCCCTTTAATAGGTTAAGAGATTTCCCTTTCTAATTGTAGTTTACCTTTTTGGGTAGAGTACGGAGACTTAATTGTGCATTGGTATTGAATGATTTTATAATCTATCAATATAGTTATGTAGATTTTTCTCCTTATATCTGTTATTATTTGCTGGTATTAAACCATCTTTGGATTGTTAATGTAAACTTATCATATACTACTAAAATATATTGTTGACTTTCATTTGCATTAAATTGTTTTATCGTATTCTGATTTTACACATCCTTTTTCAATCTCAAACTTAAAGTTTTTTGCCTTCTTTCTTTTTCTGTTTTTGTTTGTTTGTTTGTTTTTTGTTTTGTTTATTGATCTTTCCAGGCCTTTATCTATGCTGTTATCCTTTTCAAAGAGCCTGCTTGGGTCTCTTGGTGTATGTCTTCGGGGTGATTGCTTTGAAATGTATTTTAATTTTACTGCATCATGGTCAACAAAAGTTTTCTATATGATATTAATTCTTTTAATCATTTTGCAGCTTAATAAATTCATAAATGTGACAACTATATACTTAATAAAAAAATAAGGTTTTCTTGGAGCATCCAAAAACCTAAACAAAATCCCACTCAAAAATAAATTCATAAAAATGTTTCATATGCACTTAATAATTCTCTGTTTGCTGGGCACAGAGTTCTACATATCTGTTAGATCAAGCTTGATCAAAATTTCTAAGGAGAATGTGTTAAGGTCTCTAATTACAAGTGTGGATTTATCAGATGATTTTTTGATTCTACATAATTTTGACTATTTTATTTTATTTTATTTTATTTTATTTTATTTTATAGAGAGAGAGAGAAGGAGAGAGAGCATGTGACAGTAGCAGAGAGGGGCAGTGGGAGAGAGAGAGATTCCTAAGCAGGCTCCGTGCTCAGCTCAATCCCACAACCCTGGGATCATGATCTGAACCGAAATCAAGAGTCAGATGCTCAACCAAGTGAGCCGCCCAGGTGCCCCAAGATTTTATTTTTAAGTAATCTCCACACCCAGTGTGGGGCTCTAACTCACAACCCTGAGATCAAGAGTTGCAGGCTCTACCAACTGAGCCAGCCAGGCGCCCCCCCCATACTTCTGATTTATATATTTGATGCTAAATCATTAGATGTGTACAAATTCAGGATTGTTTTAGCATTCTGTGATTTTTTTTTTAAAATCCTGTTAATATGACCCTCTTTATCCTTTTACCTTCTGCTAGTATATTAGCTTGGGCTGCCATAACAAAATACTATTGACTGGGGGCTTCAACAACAGAAGTATATTTTCTCTCACTTCTAGAGGCCAGAAGTCTGAGATCAGAGGGCCAGCATGGTTGGGTTCTGGTAAATATTCTTCTTTTCTTGCAAACAGCTGCCTTCTTGTTATGTGTTCACATGGCCTTTACTCACATGTGCTCACAGAGATAGGGGGAGAGCTCTGTTCCCTTTCTCTCTTCTTTTTTTTTGTTTTTTAAATTTTTTTAATGTTTATATTTATTTTTGAGAGAGAGAGAGAGAGAGAGAGCGAGCTAACAGGGGAGGGGCAGGGAGAGTGGGAGAGGGAAGAGAGAGAGTCCCAAGCAGGTGCCACACTGTCAGCATGGAGCCCAATGTGGGGCTTGAACCTGTGAAGTGTGAGATCATGACCTGAGCTGAAATAGAGTCGGACACTTAAACAACTGAGCCACCAATTCAGCCCCCTCTCCCTCTTCGTATAAGAACACTAATCCTATGGGATTCAGACCCTCCCTTACAATCTGATTTACAAATACAGTCATGTGGGAGGCAGGGCTTAAACATAGGAATTTGGTGAGGATGCAAACATTTAGTCCATAATGTTTAATATTGTTACCCCAACTTTATTTGGGGGAATGATTTCTTGGGATATCATTTTCCTTTACTTTTAAAAAAATTTTAAATGTTTATTTATTTTTAATTTTTATTTAATTTATTTTTTTAATTTACATATAAGTTAGCATATAGTGCAACAATGATTTCAGGAGTAGATTCCTTAATGCCCCTTATCCATTTAGCCCATCCCCCCTCCCACAACCCTTCCAGTAACCCTCAGTTTGTTCTCCATATTTAAGAGTCTCATGTTTTTGTCCCCCTCCCTGTTTTTATATTATTTTTGCTTCCCTTCCCTTATGTTCATCTGTTTTGTATCCTAAAGTCCTCATATGAGTGAAGTCACATGATATTTGTCTTTCTCTGACTAATTTTGCTTAGCATAATACCTTCTAGTTCCATCCACGTAGTTGCAAATGGCAAGATTTCATTCTTTTTGATTGCTGAGTAATACTCCATTGTGTGTAAATATGTATATGTATGTATATATATACATATATACATATATATATATATATATATATATATATATATATATATATATTTCTATATATATATCACATCTTCTTTATCCATTCATCCATCAATGGACATTTGGGCTCTTTCCATACTTTGGCTATTGTTGATAGTGCTGCTGTAAACATCGGGGTGCATGTGCCCCTTCGAAACGGCATACCTGTATCCCTTAGATAAATACCTAGTAGTGCAATTGCTGGATCATAGGGTAGTTCTATTTTTAACTTTTTGAGGACCCTCCATACTGTTTTCCAGAGCGGCTGCACCAGTTTGCATTCCCACCTGCAGTGCAAAAGAGATTGTCTTTTTCCACATCCTTGCCAACATCTGTTGTTGCCTGAGTTGTCAATGTTAGCCATTCTGACAGGTGTGAGGTGGTATCTCAGTGTGGTTTTGATTTGTATTTCCCTGATGATGAGTGATGTTGAGCATCTTTTCATGTGTCGGTTGGCCATCTGGATGTCTTCTTTGGAGAAGTGTCTATTCATGTCTTTTGCCCATTTCTTCACTGGATGATTTGTTTTTTGGATGTTGAGTTTGATAAGTTCTTTATAGATTCATTTTCCTTTACTTTAAACCTTTGATTTCATTATGTTTGGGGTGGATTTCTCATAAATAGCATATATTTAGCTGGTGTTTCTTGCCCAATCTGAAAATCCCTTTTATGATTGATAAATGTAACAATATAATACATATATTATGCACACAATCAGTAAAAAACATTACACTTACACATTCTATTGTCATTTTTTATCCTACTTGAGACAGAGGTTCCTACTTTTCTTCGGTTCTGGGCAATTCTCAGTCAATTTCTATAGAAAATTCCCAGTTTACCTAGATTCTCCCTTACTTCCCCTCTCGTTTCACACATTTTACCCTCCACTTTTCTCTCTTTTATTTATGTAGACCATACCTCCAGCGTGGGGCTCGAACTCAGGACCCTGATGTCAAGAGTTGCATGTTCTACCGATAGAGCCGTCCGCCCCCATCCTCCATTTCTCTTAATCATGCTTCATGTGTCCCATCTCTTCATTTCTTTGTACTATCATCTGGATGGTTTCCAATTTCTCTTCCAAGTTACTGATCCACTTTTCAGCTATGTCTACACTGCTATTAAATCTGATAATTATGATTTTACAAATTGTAATGGCCTCCAGTGGAGGTGCTTTCTCTGTGGGAGTTCCATGTGTCACGGTTTGTAAAAGTTGTCCTATCTAGCAGTTTTAAGTTTGCTTCTGCCAGGTCCAGTGTAGAGCGGAGGAGGTGTGTCAGTGCCTCCAGTCAGGGTCTCCCTTCCTTACCCTCCTTGCTTGGCTCTCTCTCTTTTCTTTCTCCCCTAATGCCTGAGTTCTGGATTTGTAGAAGTCAGAACCCAGTTGGGAAAACAGAAAATCAAAACAGTTTAAAACTCATATATGGGGCGCCTGGGTGGCTCAGTCGGTTGAATGTCTGACTTCGGCTCAAGTCATCTTGCGGTCTGTGAGTTCGAGCCCCACGTCGGGCTCTGTGCTGACAGCTCAGAGCCTGGAGCCTGTTTTGGATTCTGTGTCTCCCTCTCTCTCTGACCTTCCCCCGTTCATGCTCTGTCTCTCTCTGTCTCAAAAATGAATAAATGTTAAAAAAAAAAAATTAAAAAAAAAAAACTCATATATTAGGGGGCGCCTGGGTGGCTCAGGCTCAGGTCATGATCTCGCAGTTGGTGAGTTCGAGCCCCACGTTGGGCTCTGTGCTGACAGTGTGGAGCCTGCTTGGGATTCTGTGTCTCCCTCTCTCTCTGCCCCTCCCCCACTCATGCTCTCTCTCACTCTCTCACTCTCTCCCTCAAAAATAAATAAGCATTTTTAAAAAAACATCATATTTTAAACAGAGGGGACTTAATACAGAGAACGGATGACTGAGGCATTATCTGAAAACAAAATGGAGATGCTGAGGTCACCCCAAGATTAATTACTGCAGAAAACAGTTTAAATCTTGGGCTGACGGAACAAAATTGAAGAGGTAGGGTCACCAGAGCTCAAAGCCTAAAAGAGGGGCATCACAGGCTGCTGTTCAGACTCCTCAGGAGACGTTTCATAGATTGGAGGGAGAAGGGGAGTTGCCAGGGGGTAAGAGGAGGGGAGAATGGGAGTAGGGTTTTGATGGACACAGAGTTCCAGTTTGGGAAAATAAAAAAGTTCTGGAGAAGGATGGTGGTGATGGGTGCACAACAACATACTTAATACCACAGAATTGTATGCATAAAAGTGGCTGAAATCAATAAATCCTAATCACTGTTACTAGAGGGAAAAAAAAAAAAGTCCTGTTTACCAAAATGTTTTTGCTAAATCATCCTTAGCTTTGGATTTTTTTTTCTTTCTTTTTTTTTTTTTTAATTTATTTTGAGAGAGAGACCGAGAGAGACAGCATGAGCAGGGGAGAGGCAGAGAGAGAGGGAGAGAATCCTAAGCAGGCTCCACACTGTCAGTGCAGAGCCTAATGCAGGGCTCGAACCCACAAACCATGAGATCATGACCTGAGCTGAAATCAAGAGTTGGACACTTCACCGACTGAGCCACCGAGGGGGCCCTTACCTTTGGATTTTCAGAGAGAAACACGAAGTAGATTTTGGTGGAGTGACCTCTTTTCTGGAACTACTGACTCCATTTGATTCTGCAGCTGCCAAAGGTTAAGAAATAGAAGGAGGTTAACTACTCCCCCCCACAACATCGCTACTAAATTTTAATGAGTGCTGACTTCCAGTGGAACTCTGCCACATGCAGGGTCACTTGTTAGACAAACATTTGTGAGCAAGCAAGCATAGAAACAGTTCACCTAAGCTGTTCTGTCAGCTCCATGGAGCCCCAGCTCTCTGTACTTGCAGGTTCTCTGACTGCCCCTTGACTAAAAGGTTGACCCGAGACAGATACAACAGCTTAGAGGCAAGAGTTAGTTAACCCACCGACAGTCAAAATTCCTGAAATCGTGGCTGGACACACAGAACCATCTCAGGAGAATGGCAGGAAAAGATGAGATGAGATGAGATGAGATGAGATGAGATGAGATGAGATGAGATGTCCTCCTCAAGAGGTGAGGCAGGGAAAAAGGGGCAAATTCCTCCCTGCTGTCTTTTGTTTTATTCGGTCTCTTAAAGGATTGAGTTCACCCACACTGGGGAGCACAGTATACTTTCTTGAGCCCACCCATTGAGACATTAATTTCATCCAGTGTGTAATCTGGGTACCTCTAGGCCAGTCAAGTTGAAATCATATGGGGAGATAGGATGATCTACATATGTTTCAATACTGATGACATCAACTTGATCACAGCTTCCTCCACTATAAATTTACTATTTTCCCATTGAACTTCGTACGGGTCTTGTGGGGATATACTTGGAGGCCGTGTAAATATCCTATTTCCGATCATATTTGCGCTACTAAGTTTAGCACTTATTTTTGCCTGCAACTGTTATTACTGTGATTTGCCACATGGTGGATTTTCTAATGCCTGCCATCCTTTCCACGCTTATTAATTAGAATTTACCGTAATAAAGGGTCTTCTGCTCACTTCTCAATGGGAGGGGGTAGGACTGTGTTCCAGGGGCTGGCTGGGTTGCTGGTGGTGATGATTCACTCTCACCTTTGTCTAGGAGAGAAATCAGAGGTTGATGAAAAGGCACTGGCCTTCTGACCCTGCAGAGAAGAATTGGTTTTCAGGTTTTCATATTGTCCTCTACATTTTTATATGATTGCACCACCATGGATTTAATGATGACACTTCCATAGCAGAATAGACCATACACCACAGACGACTGAATGAGGGTAGGGTACAAATGAAATGAACGTTGCACATTCAATTTTCCCTGCATGTTAGAAGCAAAGAAAGGACACACTTCTCAAGCTCAGCATGAATGAAACGATGACCTTTATGAACTCTGATAGCTTTAGATAATCTAACAAAGCCTTTTCATTGGACTTGGCTAGAAGCACAGGAGGTGCCTTTGACTGAAGAACAAAACTTCGATTTGAAAGGGATTTTGGCTTCTATTTTTTCCTTCATGGAAGTAGAAAACACAACCTTTCCTCTCTTACAGAAAACTGCACTATGGGTAGAAAATAATGGTAGGATCTTTTATTGGATGAATTCAAGTGTTTTAGGGTTGGGGACTCACCATCCCTCAAAATACTTCCTTGAGGGCAGACAAAGGATAGAGAATCATTAGTCTTTGTGTAAAAGCCAAGGGGAAGGAGGACACTGGTAATAAAAAATAAAAATAAAAAAACAAAACAAAACCAAGCTGGTCTCTGCAGAAAGGCGGGCTGATGACTAGACATCGGACAATCGCAGCCCTCACTGGTGAGATGTGCAGGTGACTTCTATAACTCCGCTCCAGAGCATCATTTCTCAGTCTGCTATCCAAATCTCTAGACTTCCCTCATTCAAAAGCAAGCCCAGAAATACCCTGCTTGGCTGATCCCCAATTAATTCCTCGAAGAGACGTTGGCCCTTTGTGGACATTGCATCAGCAAACTACAAAGGAGTGAACGGTAGCTGGCTCTATAGTCCACGTGTTATCTTTCTACCATCTGACTATGAGTATTGCCCAACACAAACAAGATCGGATTATTTGTCTAGAGCAAGTGGAATGTTGAAGGAAGGAAGCAGGGAGAGGAGCTGAGGACTGGACCATCGTGATGGGTTTGTCCACCCAAACATCCTTGTCTTTCAAATCCCATCTGCCTATCCCAGCCCCGTGTCTCCCACCCAAGTCCCAGCGATGAACATTTCTCTCCTGCACGGCAGCAATAGTGGCCACTATTCATTCCTTGTGTTCCTTGTGTTTCATTCCTTGTGTTTCTCAAATGGCGGCGATTTGGCCCCCCGGGGACATCTGGCAAAGTCTGGACACATTTTTGGTTGTCACAACTTGAGGGAAGGGTGCTACTGGCACCCAGTGAATAGAGGTCAGAGATGCTGCTAAACATTCTGCAAGATACAGGACAAGACCCCCACCAAAAAGAATTACCTAGTCCAAAATGTAAATAGTGCTGAGGTTGAGAAACCCTATTTCTAGCCCCTTGCAATACCTCACATATATACCCACGCTCGCTCTTTCTTTCTTTCTTTCTTTCTTTCTTTCTTTCTTTCTTTTCAGATAAACTCTACCCCAGTGTAGGGCTCCACCTCATGACTCTGAGATCAAGAGTCACATGCTGTACTGACTAAGCCAGCCAGATACCTGACCATGCTTTTTCTTGAAAAAGCAAATCAGGTCATGCTTACAAATTCTCAGTGCCTTCCCATTATTCTTAATATGAAGATTAAAAAAGAAAATTCTTAGCTCCTTGAATTGCTGATCTGGCACCCACTTGCCCTCTTTTCTTGTATCCTGTGCAGTAACCAAACTGATTTTATCCCCATCCACCCCTGTTTTGTTTTGTTTTTTTCTAGAAAGCATAATACAGTAAAACCTTGGTTTGCGAGCATAATTCGTTCTGGAAGCGTGCTTGTAATCCAAAGCACTTGTACATCAAAGCGAATTTCAAGCACCATTGGCTCAGTGGTGATCATGTGACATTCGGCATCATGTACTACGTGGATTGCAAGACGTCACTCGTTTATCAAGTTAAAATTTGTTAGAAACGTTTGCTCGTCTTGCAGAACACTTGCAGAGCAAGTTACTTGCAGTCCAAGGTTTCACTGTACTTCCTCCTACCTCAAGGGGTCTTGTACATGTTCTTCCCTCCCTCCTATGAACCAATCCCCTACTTTTACCTACTTAATACATTCTTGTAATCCTTTAGAAGACCTCAGCTCAAAGGTTACTGCATCAGAGAACCCCTCTGTGAGCACCATGCTGTGAAGTAGCCCGAGATGAAAGTCCACAGGGTGAGAGAAACCTGGCCATCCGTCTCTTCCAGCCATCCTGGCTCAGGCTACAATGTAAGGGGTGCCATCTTGGCCTCTGGCCATCTGCAGGTGTATGGGTGAGCCCAAGTGAAGCCAGCAACAAAACTGCCTAATCAACCCTGACAATTGTACTAAACAAAACAAACAAACAAACAAACAAACCAACGAGTAACCATTATTTTAAAACACAGATGTCTTGGGGTGATTTGTTATGTAGTAATAGATAACTGAGTCATTCCTACCAAAATTCTTGAGTTGTACACTAAAGAGAGCTCCCTGATATTGTGTGGAATTTTCCCTTCACCTCCGTGCTCTGTCACCCTTCATGGAACTGTTGGCCTACACTGGAGTTTCTGAGTCATGGTCTACTTGAAAGATTGATACTCTGTTCCCAGCAGGTCAGTGAGTAGAGGGGGGAGATTGTTTCTCCCTTTCCATTTCACCATCTTGTCCTCTTAGCCTCCCTAAAACTGCAACACTACACTGGGAAAGGACCTTCTGATTCTGTTAACTCAAAAGTTAGAATAAGTTCAAAAGTATTTCGGTGCAGGAGAGGAACGGCTAAAGTTTTTCACCACTTGTCTTTCCCCAAAGTATAAAATGGAAATTATTTAATCCAGCCATTCACCAATATCCAGTTACTGGAGTAACTTCCAATGCCAACACTGTTCTCCTTACTCTTGGGTTTTTGTTGAGGGCCCTTCTTCAGTTCTCTTCATGTGACTCTCTACCCATCTCCTTCAGGAAACCATCCTCATAGAGACACCTCATCGTCACCTAAATAGATTTACACTCCCCTAGCTAGTAGTGCAAGTATTAAGTCTAAACCACTCAGTCTAGGGTGGTGGGACATTTTTCAGGCCACAGGTCAGTGGCATAGGGGTGTCTGAGAGAGAAAATGCTCTGATGTCATTGGCTTTTGGGTCTAGTGTGGGTATCGGTATCCATCCAGGACGATGGATTTCCTTCAAGAATCCCACCTCTGAGAGGTTTGTGAGTGTCTGTTTCTTTAACTCTTTGATTTGAAAGAACGAGTTGGTCTATAAAACTCACCTAGCTTTTATCAGGAGGTGAGGCACAAATTTCTGAGGGTAGACATCACTCCTCAAGGAAACAATGCAGACTACACTCATATTTAAGAAACAAATAATTTCCTTAACTAACCCAGTGCTTCTCCCTTATAGCTAGGTCTCTAGGAAATAGCACACCTTATTGCTGGGCGAAGAGGGTTTGATTTCTTCCTGTTCCACCACAGCATGGCCTGCGAGGCTATTAAAGGGACACCTTACCTTTAATGATTATTACCTTTGTTACCCCGGAAGGCAATCCTAATGAAGAGAAACAGACTAATTCCTTTTCTTATCCCAGAAGGTCTCATATAGGGAAGGTGTTGATATAATATTTTTTGTTTTTAGTTAGTTAGTTTCCTGAAATGAGTGATAATCCACGTGTCCTTCTTTTGAGGAAGAAGATTGGATATTAGTTAAATGGAGGGGACAGAGCCTAGACATTAGGGTGCATAGAGAACCAGGTGGGCTTCTAGGTGATGGGCTAAGATGGCATCATCAACAAGGCAACAGTGTCTCTGTGTTTATAATGTGGAGGATGAAGAACAGAGGTGATAGATCTAACCTAACTGTAAATCAGATTATCTGGATTTAAGAAGAGCTCATTTATCTTCTAAAGAGCATTTATTATCTAAAGAGCTATCTTTATCTGTTGCTGTTCCTTAAATGTTACCAAAGTCTTATTTCAGCTTTCCAGGGCAGATGCTTTTTGGGGAGCCTGGGTGGCTCAGTCAGTTAAGCGTCTGACTCTTAGCTCTCGGCTCAGGTCACAATCTCACGTTTCGTGAGTCCGAGCCCCGCATTGGGCTCTGTACTGACAGTATGGAGCCTGCTTGGGATTCTCTCTCTCTCTCTCTCTCTCTCTCTCTCTTTCTCTCTCTCTCTCTGTCCTGTCCCTGCTCTCTCTCTCTCTCTCGAAATAAATAGGCATAAATAAATAAATAAATAAATAAATAAATAAAATTTACATTGTTTTTTAAATCGACTCTGCTATGGATTTCAAAGGAAGGATGTAACTGGTTCATCCACTCCCCAGGTGGACAACTTATGCTTCATCTTCTTCTATCTCGCTCTCTTCTCCTGGCTAACAGACCCCTGTAAGCCTGCTGCCTCGCCCTTGCTGATTTTTCTAGACCCAAGCTGGAAATGACTTACTCTTAATACACGCTGATGGCACGGGATTCTCCTTGGCCAAGCTGGCAGCTCGCTGGCTCATATCAGGAGGCGAGGCACGAGCCACACTCAGATGGGTTCTACCCCCTCACTCTCCCCTCTCCCTGGAGGTGTGGAGGTGGTGACAGTCGGTGACAGGGATCTCCAACTCTCTGCCTCTAGTTCCCAAGCGTTTGCTCTGGGTTTTAATCTCTCCCATGGAGGAACACTTGATTGGCTGTTCTTGCAAACTACACTGCTCGCGCCAGCACCAGTGCCCTTCAAACTCAAAACTCAAGAATTCCATTCTCTTGTTCCTTTTTGCACTTGGTGTGGCCTTCTATTTCTTTCATGCCAAGCGGTAAAGGAGGAAGAGCAACGCGATACCAAGGGCATTATGGGGACACAGAGATGACATCGTGCTATTGTGTGAAGGCGCCTTTCCTTCCAGTAATACGGGGAAGTTCCCGACGCTGGCCGTTCCCATCGGTGCTCAAGAAGACAAGAGAGATTAGACAGATGAGCGTGTGACCCACAAGATCAGACAACAGGCCCTGAGAACCTCAGAAGCTGTTCAAGGAAGCAGAAGATCCCATCAGAAACTGTTGAAGGGGAAGAGGAATCCTCTGATAAAAACAACACGCACATAATAGGGAAGTGGTAAGAAGCTGTCTCACAGGGTTTAGCCCACAAAGGGCTTTAACATCCACCTTGGCCCTGTGTGAGCTGGTAGGCACAATATGGACGTCAGCCGTTGTGTCCCGGCAGGCTGCAAGCCGAGGAAACAAACAAAAACAGAAGCTATTCTGGAGTTTTCCTCTCCCACCTAGCAGCAAAAGTGGCAAAGCTCTGAATTGCCATGGAAACCTAAATCAGCTTTACACAAATGCTGGCCCCTGGCCTGATTTCTGGAGATCAAGTAAACAAAGGTTTTCTTTATCAGATAAAGTTCCCAGATTCCTGTGCTAATAAGTACTATTCATCTTAAGAAAGAGACTGATAACTACAGAGGCCAAAGTTTTCATTTAATAAATATATTCTAAACAAAATAAGACATCCTCGTAGCAAGAGGAAAACGTTAATAGCCACTGTTTTAATTTTGGAGAGTTTTTAAAATCTCAATTGAAATAATGATTAAAGATAGATAAAATGCCCCCTACCCTATATGGCCCATGAACCGGCAGCTTTAACATCACTTGGGAGAGGACGAGAAATGCTGATTCTCAGGCCCCAACCCAGACCTACTAAATCAGAATTAACATTTTAACAAGAGTCCCAGGTGATTTGTGTAAACATGAAAAGTTTGCAAGGCATGGATCTATGCCACTTTAAAATTATTATAGATAATAAAGGCACATATTTGTTCGCGACGACAGATTGGAGTCTTTAGAACAATGTGATTAATATGTCAAGATAATATTTATTTCATAGAAGATGCAGGTTGCTTGTAACTATGACAAAACGATTCCCCTAAAATCTTGCCTAACTCAGATGTTCAAGATAAACATTTGCTTTGAGTTCAGAATCATTGATGTGCTGGAAAAATTAGCAAAACCGAGTTGAAGACAATGTTAGCCTTACTCTGTGTGAGGGCTGGACGCACTCAAACAAAGCAAACGTCTCATGGCCACTGTCTGCACCACTCACTTTCACATGTCGTTGCCCACAGGAGGACTTAGCTGTTACCACAAGTTCAAAACAAAGACCAAGGACAGTCCATAAACACCAGGTCAGCACACTCTGCATGCTAGTGGGCAATGCTCTCTTTTTATGCAGCTGTCTTGAGTCCGAACCCACCCAGCACGGCCCACTTAAACTAAGTCTTCAAACACCTTCCACGGAAGCGATAGTCAGTGGTTGATACAGAGAACATGGAGGTAGTCGTGTTTAGACATTATGCGGACGTTTGTTTTGAGCGGAAATCTGGTTTGGAAATTACTCATCCTGGTGAATGAATTAGATTTTGAACCCAATTCCGTTGTCACAGTGGAAAGAGGAGGAATCTGCAGACCCATGACCTTGCTCCTACAACATATGCTGGCATCCTTGTCCTTTAAGCCACAGTCCATCCCATAATCATCTCTAGGCACCTGCGTGCTTTAAGATGCCCTAAGCCTGCTACGGGTTCATGTGGCTTTCCACGTGGGTATTTCTTGGGGCGCCTGGGTGGCTCAGTCAGTTAAGCGTCCGACTTCAGTTCAGGTCATGATCTCATAGTTCATGAGTTCGAGCCTTGCATCAGGCTCTGTGCTGACAGCGCAGAGCCTGGAGCCTCCTTTGAGTTCTGTATATCCCTCTGTCTCTGGCGCCTCTCCTGCTCACACACTCTCTCTCTCTCTCTCTCTCTCTCTCAAAAACAAATAAACATTAAAAAAAAATTCCATACGGGTATTTCTTCACGCCTGTCTGGTTGCCTCCTACTCTTATGAAGCTCAGTGAACATTACCTAAGAATGGCTGGTCAAGACTGCAGGCCATAATACTTAGGTATGAGCGGCAGTGGTCAGTAGAGACCTCTATTCTGTTCTGTTAGTATGTTATCTTTAGTCTACATATACTGTAACATGTTCCTCCATAGCATCCGACAAATACACAGACAAATACACAGATTCATCACATCCCTGAATGACCTGTACGTAGGCGGGTGTGACCACATCCTTGCTGAGGACTCAGTGTGGCACCCGCAGCCTGGCTTTATTATGAAATAGGAAAAGCTGGTCTCTGGCCACTGTGGGACCTTCTCTTTCAGTATGGAATCTCCTCATCTTGCCTTCGAAGAGAGATCCCCTCGAAGAGAGGCCACCACAAAGAGAGAGAGAGAGAGAGTGAGAGTGAGAGAGGCATTACAAACCACAGAGAAGAAGTTGTCTTGCTCACTGTACATAGGTTACTCTTTCCTTTGCAGGATTTAAAACAAAACTGCCTTGAAAGCAGAATGGAAGCTTCTGAGTTCAGCCTTGTGTTATCCAAGCAAGAAAGTTAAAGTTCAAACTGAGGATTTCCTGGACAATTAAGCAGTAAAATAGCATCACTGAAGTGAAGTTCTCTACTTGCACATCCAAGTTCTGCACGGTCTTAACACGTTGCAGTCTGACCTAGCCCCCCTCAGAAAGGGACTGGTGATCGGGATCAGGTTCAGAGTTACCACAGAATCTAACCACTAACTTAAGGGGGAAAAAACCATGAAAGGCTTTTGAATAGTTCACAAAATGTTGAGAAGGGGGACAACCAGGATTGGAAGTTGTGTCCATAGGAGAAATATGTCCGAGATTGGGTCACCCAGCTAGGTTTGTAAAGATGCCCTTGCTGTTGCCACTGGCCACAGACATGGCCCCTCACACCGTTCCTGGATGCTAGGCCCTGTTAGAGCTATTATCTCCACACCTCTAGAAGCTGGCTGGGGTAACACTGCTTGTGCAAGGGTGGATTCTACCCAGAACTGCCCCTTTGCATCATTAGTTCCTGAATCAAAATCTTGTGTGGCTAAGTCCACTTGGTGGGGTGGGCCAGGTATCTGGCCAAGTGGGCTGGTGAAAAGACACTGCTGGGTGTTACCCTTCTTCCCTGCTGGCCCAGCTCCAGTTTGGATCTGGTATCTATACTGAATGTGGTCCTATGATTTAGAAAAAGATGCATCCAGAGGCTCCTGGGTGGCTCCGTCGGTTAGGTATCCCACTCTTGATTTCAGCTCAGGTCATGATCTCACGGTTTGCAGGATTGAGCCCCGTGTCAAACTCTGTGCTGACAGCCCAGAGCCTGCTTGGGATTGTCTCTCTCTACCTCTCTCTCTGCGCCCCCCTCCACCTCTCAAAATAAATAAATAAACTTTAAAAAAGAAAAAAAAAAAAAGGAAAAGGTGCATCCAACCACCTCAGGAAATGAATCTTAGGCCTTTCAGGATTTCTATTCCCTTGTCACTTACTGACTTAGGAAGGGACATGTGAGCCAACTTTAACCAACGAGATGTGAAGATAAGTTTGTTACAGGGGCGCTTCTGAGGAAAGTTATAAAAAAAAACATTTATGAATATAATTTATTGTCAAATTGGCTTACATTTTTTTAGGAATATAATTTAAATTGTTTTTAAAAAGAGACACAAGTCAGAGGTAGTAGGCTTTTCCTTTCCTTTTCGGCCTACATATTGATGTGGTATGATGCAATGTTTGGAGCTTTTGCAGCCTTTTTGTGACCAAGAGGCAAAGTAATTGACATTCCAAGGATGACAGAGCAGAAAAGAAGAAAGGATCTTGGTCCCTAAAGATATTATTGAATCATCCTTATAACAACTATGCCTATGGAGATGATATAATTCATTTTGTGTAAGCCCATTAATTGAGTTAAAGTAATTTTCAGCTGGAAGCATTGCATCTAATACAGGACGACTCATCATTCCATTTTATAGAAAGAAAACTGTGGCTGACCTAGTTTAAATAACTTTCTAAAAACACATGGATTTTTTTTTTTTTTTTTGAGAGAGAGAGAGAGAGAGAGAGAGTGCATGCATGTGAGTGGGGGAGAAGCAGAGGGAGAGGGAGAGAGAGAATCTCAAGCAGGCTCCATACTCAGCACAGAGCCCTGATGAGGGGCTCAATCCCACGGTCCTGGGATCATGACCTGGGCTGAAATCAAGAGTCACATGTTCAACTGACTGAGCCACCTACGTGCCCCTAGAATTTTGTTTAATTAAAAAGTAAGTTCACACCTTTAACAGAGATGTGTACATGCCTCATGTATGAAATCTGCTATGAGAATCTGAGCCCCTGACAATCATCTCCTTTGTTAAAACCCAATTGTAGGTGGCACCTACACACGACCTTTTAGTATTCAGTTATACACTAGATCACATACTTCTCTAGATATTTGTCATATGTTCATCTGTGCCCCCAACTAGAAAATAAACTCATTGAAGACAAGTCCATAGATCTTCTGGGTTACCACAGCATCAGGGCATACAACAAATGTTGAATATAGACCAGAAAAGTGTCAGTCAAGACACATGAGTGAGTTTGGATTGTACTGACACATTAATAATCTAATTTTGCAGGGGTAATATAAGAAATTTAAAATTCTCTGCAGAGCTCTTTTTTCCTTTTAAGGGAGGTGGCCATAATTTCATGCTGTATGTGATTAATGATAATAAAATGTTAACAACAGCGATAGTAGAAACTATTGATTTAGCGCCTTGGGGCCAAACCTCCTGAGTGTGTGTTCATATATAGATACACACATATACATGTATTTACATGTATATAATTTTTAATCTTTGCGACAGTCTTGTGAAGCACATTTTAGTATCTCCATTTTACGAGTAAGGAAAGTAAGGAAACATTTTCTGCGAGGGCAACCTGATCATGGAAACCAAGTAAAGAAGCCGAGTTTGAACTTAAAAATATATCCCTTTGGCTTCACAGCCATACTTTTTCTAGTCTACCACATGGTTTCCATTGATGCTGCCCATATCTGTCTAGAAGCCAGGGGACAATAGCATTGGTGTTGTCCTTACTCCCCAAGTCGGGTCTGGATGAGATTACAGTGGCACCGACTGATGACAAGGGTACCCCCTGAGCAAAGGCAGGCTGTCCACATGTGTCCATATGGTGCTTTGTCACATTTAAGTCTGTTAAATGGCAAAAAGACTTCAGTCCCATAACTTTCTAGCATAGAATAAAAGCAAAATTTTCTTCACTCAGAGCCTTCCTAGACCTTTCCAAGATACTCAGTTCTAAGTTTAGGGAAGCAGAAGACAACAGGGCCTAAATGTCCTCTGCACCAAACAGAGCCTTGAAGTCTCAAGTGGTTAATCACCGAGCTTCAGTGTGCGTGTGTGTGTGTGTGTGTGTGTGTGTGTGTGAGAGAGAGAGAGAGACAGAGACAGAGACAGAGATAGAGACAGAGATGTACTAGGGAGGGGGACTGGCCTGCTCTCATGAAGGGACATATGAGAATAGGAACAGGGGTGCTTGGCACTATTTTCCCCCATTACATGCTCTGGTCATAGCACATGGAATTTTGAGTGTTTCAAGGGCCTATGCCAATATTTGGGTGCACAAAATAATTATCAGCTTCAAAATTTCAAAAGAAAGCTATAATATTGAGATTTATAGTTATTTAATTAAATATGTGTACAACATAATCTGTGACAACACCATTCATTGCCAATTAAGATTTGTTGAAAGTAATCTCTACCCCTAACGTGGGACTCGAACTCACAACCCCAAGATCAAGAGTAGTGTGCTCCACTGACTGAGTTAGCCAGGCACCTGCCAGTTTTAGTATTTATAAATGTTTTGTTATTCTTTTTTTTTTTTTAATTTTTTTTAACGTTTATTTATTTTTGAGACAGAGAGAGACAGAGCATGAACGGGGGAGGGTCACAGAGAGAGGGAGACACAGAATCTGAAACAGGCTCCAGGCTCTGAGCTGTCAGCACAGAGCCCGACGCGGGGCCCGAACCCACGGACCGTGAGATCGTGACCTGAGCCGAAGTCGGACGCTTAACCGACCGAGCCACCCAGGCGCTCCTAAATGTTTTGTTATTGAAACTGATTTGAATGGCCTCATTTTCTTACTGCATAAGAATTCCTAAACATATACACTATTTGTAGATATATCTATGGCGAGAGGTCTCAGAGCCGATCATAAAATAAATGAGTTACTTGTAGCCCCATAACTGCAAAGCAAAATCCTTTCAAAAATGATTCCAACAAAAAACATACTTTATGTAGGATGTGAGTGCATTTTGATATGTGATCTAATCTCAGGTGGGACCCAGCAAAGTATCCAGGGCCAACACTGACTCTGTGGGCGTGCAACCTGTGTACAGGGTCCCATATTTGGAGGGCCCCGAAATTGTATAATGCTCTGTTGTTGTCATTTTGAGAGTCTTAATTTTTGAGCAGTGAACCCCACATTTTCATTTTGTACTCGGTTCTACAAATTATATAGCTGGTCTTGTCCAGAATTTAATAAGATTTTAAAACAGCCCTGGATAGGGGCACCTGGGTGGCTCAGTCGGTTAAGCATCCAACTCTTGATCTTGGCTCAGGTCATGATCTCACGCTTTTTTGAGTTCAAGCCCCACATGGACCTCTGTGCTGACAGCATGGAGCCTGCCTGGGATTCTCTCTCTCTCCGCCCCTCTCTCTGCCCTTCCCCCACTCACACTATGTCTCTCTCTCTCTCTCAAAATAAGTAAACATTTAAAAAATTAAAAAAAAAGAAGTCTCCTCTCTTATTAAAAAAAAATAATAATTAAAAAAAAAAAAAAAAAAACCAGCCCTGGACAGAGCTGTGTATTATTCTAAAACAATATAAAGCAGTTGCTGCCCTTTGCTTCAGTTTACTTTTAGGTCCTGGGCTTAACTTATTTGAAAAAATGGGGGCACCTGGGTGCCTCAGTCAGGTAAGCATCCAGCTTCAGCTCAGGTCATGATCTCACGGTTTGTGGGTTCAAGCCCCACGTTAGGCTCTGTGCTGACAGCCAGGAGCCTGGAGCCTGCTTTGGATTCTGTGTCTCCCTCTCTCTCTCTGTCCCTCCCCCACTCACACTCTGTCTCCCTCTCTCAAAAACAAAGTAATAAACATTTAAAAAGTAATAAATTAAAACAAATTTTTTTAACTCTATTAAACAGAGACACAGACCAACATGGAAAGGCATTGCAAACAGTACCAAGAATTTACAAAAAATAAAGGGTACTTCAAAATTAAATTCAGACTAAGCACTTCAAAAGGTATTGGAGGCCAAATTCCATCTAGGCTAGGAACCAAGAGTGAACAAACATTACCTCCACAAATTAAATTTTAAGTGGCTGCAGGACATTTTCATCTAGTTCAGATAAAGTTTTAAAATGATTGTATCTACAATCCATCAAAGTACTGTCTAGACAAAGGACGGTATTTTCTGTTTGGGGAAGCCCGGAGAGGAAAAACCTTGGGGCCACATCCTGCTGATATCCTAGGAGCCTCAATGGCAGGATAAGGCCCTAAGTGTTCAGGGAGGCACACACCAACACTTAACCCTCCCCTTTCCTCCCACACCCTGAGGAGTCAAGGGCCAGGTGAGGACATTGCCATTTGTGGACATGAGAGGAAAGCTCGCTCGAGGGACTGGCGAGGGGGCACACACATGCTAGCCGACTTCAGTGCTCTTTGGACAGGATGGAAGGAAGGGCAGCCAACGGGAATGGTCTTGTTCATCACCGTCGTCATCAGTTCTATTATTTAAATAAAAATGATTTTAATTTGCTAGCCAATCTTTTCACCCTAAACCTAGTATCTACCCATCATGGAAAGTTTGGAAAATATAGTAAAAAAAATACGATGGTTGAAATAAGTCCAAATACATCAGTTATCATAATAAGTTAAAATGGATTTACCAGGGCTCCTGGATGGCTCAGTCTGTTAAGCATCTGACTCTTGATCTCGGCTCAGGTCATGATCTCATGGTTCCTGAGTTCGAGTCCTGCACCTGGCTCTGTGCGGACACTGTGAGCCTGCTTGGGATTCTCTCTCTCTCCCTCTCTCTCTGCCCCTCCCATGCATACTCTCTCTCTCTCAAAATAAATTAATTAATTTAAAAAAAGAAAGCAGGGGCGCCTGGGTGGCTCAGTCGGTTGAGTGCCGACTTCGGCTCAGGTCACAATCTCGTGGTCCGTGAGTTCGAGCCCCGCATCGGGCCCCTGTGCTGACAGCTCAGAGCCCGGAGCCTGTTTCAATTCTGTGTCTCCCTCTCTCTGACCCTCCCCCATTCATGCTCTGTCTCTCTCTGTCTCAAAAATAAATAAACGTTAAAAAAAAAATTTTTTTTAAAAAAAGAAAGCATAGTCACATCATACAAAATATATTTCATCCCTAAAATAAGATTTGAATAAGAATGAAAATATTACATATCAAATCTTGTGGGCTACAGATACACTGTACTTATCCTGAGCAATCTGGTGTCTGTAACAGGTACCTGGTTTTACAACAGGTATTACAACAGGTATCTCTATTTTACAACAAAACAGTCGTTCCAAATTCCTTTGTATTCTTGGCGCGTGTCCTACTCCACCCCACCTCACCCACCCCAGTCCCCTCCACTCACACCTTTTTTTATGAAGTCATGATCAAAATATATTTTATCTGGATAGTCGCTATAAGAGGGTCACAGAATAACACGTTCCCAATCCTTTCTAAATTAAAGAGACTGTTCACTTTAGATATTCTGAGGGCAACCAAAACCAAAAACAAAACTATTAAGGAAGGAAGGGTAAGTTTTCCCCCCATCCTAGCCCCCAGTCACCCTCTGCAGGGGCAGCAGCTGTTCAGTGCTGTGAAGCGCTTTGTTCACAAACACACCTGAGTGACATATGCTCGCGGTTCTGGTCTTTCACGAATAGCACATATGAAGACACTATTCTCCCTGATGCTTTTCTCATTTCATGGACAGCCTTCTATATCAGCACCTAGAGGTAGATCTCCACTGTGTTAATGCCCCACATGAATTTAACCACAACCAGTTTTGTGATAACATCTCTCTTCAGAGATACCGACACCCGTGCATGACTCTATCTTTAGGATGTGTTCCTGAAGTACAAAGTTGTGCTGAAACACACATCCATTAAAATTTTGATAGATTTCTGTTTTCAGAAAATTTCGCCAAGATTTACAAAGGTCCTTATGTCCACACTCTAGCCAACACTATACATTTTTTGATCTTTTATACTCTGTGAGATGAAAAATTGTACCTCACTGTTGTTTTAATTTGCATTTCCCTAATTATGAGCAAGGGTGAGCATCTTTTCTCTGGGTCATAAGCAAGTTGCATTTTCCCCCTATGAAGGATCTTCTGGATCTTTTGTTAAATTTTCAGTAGGGTTGCTAGTATCGTACCTCTTTTTTTTTTAATGTTTGAATTTTTTTTATTTTTGAGAGAGAGAGAGAGAGAGAGAGAGAGAGAGAGAGAGCCAGCTGGTGAGGGGCAGAAGAGAGGGAGAGAAACCCAAGCCGGGTCCACACTGTCAGCACAGAGTCCAATGCGATCTCATGAAACAGGAGATCACCACGACCTGAGCCGAGATTAGGAGTCCGTCGCTTAGTGGATTGAATAACCCAGGTGCCTCAGGTGCACCTATTTTAAATAAAAGTTGCTGAAGAGACTGTGCAGGAGGGACATTCAGATCCTCCTGGGTCCCCCCCCCCCAAAAAAAAGCAGGAAATAAACCTCCCATGTGAAAGATGCCCTCCCTGTATCAGGAGGTCAAGAGACATCCTTATCACCAGAGATGGGAAATTTAGAGCCAAGCAGGCTGTGAAGACAATCCTTATTACTTTTTCCTAATTTACTACCCCAGCAAAACTCTGTTTAGAATTCCTTCTAATTGAAGCTAAGTTTTCTCATCCTGTCAATTCCCCACAGATCTATTGTCTTTTTGTATAAAAAGTATAAAAACTGCCTGCCTGGCCATTTCTTTAGGCCTCAGTTTGATTATCGGGCCTCCGTGTGCACATAAAACTTTGGGTTTTTTTCTCCTGATAATCTGTCTCATGTAAATTTAATTCTTAGTCCAGCTGGAAGACCTTGAAGGCCAAGGAAATTTTTCCCTTCCTTTCCCCCTGCAGCAAACTTTTACTTCTACTGAATCCATTTTAACAGTCTTATTCTCTGTGGTGTCCAGGTTAATGCCTTTTTAAGAAAGTCTCTCTAAGCCAAGATTATTAGAAAGAAATAATCTATGTTTATTTCTAAGATTTTTATAGATTCATTTTAAAAATGTGTAAATCTTTGATCCACATATACCTTTTCAGTGTGAATTTGTATCAAATGTATCGAATTCTCAGTTAGCTTGTTACTGCCACACCATTTATTGAAGAATGTTTCTTCAAGAGTCTGGATTGCTGTCTTTGTCATTTACTAAATTCCTTCATGCACTGTTGTCCATAATTAGAGTCCACTGTTTCATGACTTTGCTGTCACCGAACTATTTTAATTATCTTAGCATAGGTTTTTGCCTTTTCTTCTCTGAGATGCCAACTCACTTTGAGTGCTTTTTCTGTTTTGTCTTATCTTTAAGCACATTTTTTCTTTAAGCCCTTCGGATTTCTTCGCAGAACTTTTCTTCCAGACAGACCCTATTTGATTTAAAGAATTACTATTCCTTCTAAATGTCCTTCCAGATTACTGGCACTTTCTGTCAGTGGTTTCAGATGGAGGCTTGGCCCACAGGGCAAAGCTACTACTTAGATATATGAGTAGGCTCCATTGTTCTGGGAGTAAGACTGTTTACCTTGAAATTACCTCCTTTTCATGGAAAAGTCAGGTCACTAGTGTCTCTTAATTATGAAATTGTATAGCAAATAGGTCTTTGAGTCCTGTAATGATTTTTTTTTTTAAGTTTATTTATTTTGGGGAGATAGAGAGACAGAGTGGGGGAGGGGCACAGAGAGGGAGACACAGAATCTGAAGCAGGCTCTAGACTGTGAGCTATCAGCACAGAGCCCGACACGGGACTCAAACCCACAAAGCGCGGGATCATGACCTGGGCCGAAGTCAGACACTCAACCGGCTGAGCCACCCAGGTGCCCCATAGTCCTGTAATGATTTATGCGACCTTGATTGCTCAGCTTAGAATCACAGAAATTGTTACATAAGGTGTAGACCCATGCGTGACTCAGGGAATAAAGTTTAACAAGACTTTTTCTGTTTTGAGTGGCTTCAAGTCTCTGCTGTGGAGGTAGGAAAAAGGTGGGGTCTGGACTGAGAGGAACAGACTCGAGAACATTCCAGACCTAGCCCTTCGGTGGCTGGCCAGTAGTAGGTAAAATGGTCAGGTCTGTGAGGCAAGATAGTTGACGCCTGTGATTTTATGCTGTGCTGTGGGCCCAGGCCTATTTGGGTGTAAAGCCAACTTGACTTGGAGGAAAGTCTTCGTTCAGAATCTCTGTACAATGGCTGCACCAGCCTGGAATGTAGCCCCAGAAGCAGGGGATCAGGCCTCCATCATTCACAGGGCAGAATCTGTTTTAAGATACTTGGTGACACTTACTCCCTAGAGCCAAAAATCTCTGTAACTTTCCACTTTGTAGATAGGCTAACCAGCACCAGCTTCCCTTCAGCAGCCGGAGAACCGCTGGGCCAGCCTAAGCTGGAAGGGTGAGCTGAGCAGAAATGGGCCCTGTTTCCAATGACCTCAAACTTGGACTTTCCTGAGGATCCTGGTGCCCGAAAGGGAGGGGGCCCAGGCAGGGGAGAGCCTGGATCTGTCCCCTGAGAGCACTCTGGGGATGACTGGGGCACCTTATACCCCAAGTCACAGAGAAACACCCCCACTGCTCCATTAAATATGACACATTGAGAGCATGTAAAGCAACCTTGACATTGTGATTCTAAGAAACAGATGAAGGGGCGCCTGGCTGGCTCAGTCAGTAGAGCATGTGACTCTTAATCTCGGGGTTGTAAGTCTAAGTCCCACGTTCGGTGTAGGGATTACTTAAAGAAAAAAAAAAAAAGGTGAAGGCATTCCTTTTTGCTTCTTGCTTTCAGAAATAACACTTTAAAAAAAAATCATGGTGGAAATATGCCACTCTGGCATAAGGATTATTTTGAGCCGAAGGCAAATGAGAATTAACAGATGTGAGGAGGAGCCTTCTAGGAGCTTCCCTTGTGTGACTAAAAGCAGAAACTTTTGAGAAATGAGGACTGTCACAAATCCCCCATCCTGGGAAGGGTTAAGTCCATGAGGAAGACAGAAAGTGGGCGTCGAGATGGGTCTACAAACAAACCTTAGGAAAGAACCTCGTCTTCCATTAGTTTCCCACCTATATTTACATCCCCACAGTGGGCCACCCCTGAAAACCTAACCCCCCTTTCTTTTGCCTTGTCATTTCTCTACAAACTTATTTTTCTTTGTTAAGATGCTATGTATATCCCAAGTTCTAATGACCTCTCTGAGTTACCTATCACTGAATTTTCCCACGCTGCATGTGTTGATAACTGTTTCTCTCTTGTTAATCTGTATCAGTTGAATTTTCTTTTTTTTTATTATTTATTATTTTTGAGAGAGAAAGAGTGAGAGAGTGTGTGCGTGTCAGACGGGAGGGGCAGAGAGAGGGAGACCAAGGATCCCAAGCGGGTTTGATGTGGGGCTTGAACTCACGAACCGTGAGATTGTGACCTGAGCTGAAATCAAGAGTTAGACACTATCCACTGAACCACCCAGGCACTCCTCAGGTGAATTTTCAAGGCCCAGCTAGAGAACTTAGCAGGGTGGAAGAAAAGGATTTTTTTTTCTCCCAAATGTGATAAAATACATGTAACATAAAGTTTAGCCTTTTAACCATTTTTTTAAATGACTTTTTTTTTTTAAGTTTATTTATTTATTTTGAGTGAGACAGAGACAGCACAAATGGGGGAGGGGGCAGGGACAGAGGGAGAGAGAGAGAGTCCCAAGCAGGCTCTATGCCATCAGTGCAGAGCCCAGCGTGGGGCTCGAACCCACAAACTCCTGAGATCATGAGTCAAAACCAAGAGTCAGGCGCTTAACCGACTGAGCCACCCAGGTGCCCCAAACCCTTTTTCCCACTTTTAAGTGTACTGCTCTGTGCATTAAGCACATTTACATGGCACAACAGCAGCAACCATCCCTCTCCAGAACTTTTTCATCTTCCCATTAGACAGTAACTCCCCGTCCCCCACTGCTTCTGCTCCCCACGGCGCCCCACCCTTGGCAAGGGCCAATGTCATTTCTGTCTCTGTGAATGTGACCACTCTAGGTACCTCACAGGACTGGAATCACAGCGTTTGTCTTCCTATGACTCTCAATGTTTCTGGACACCAGTGTGTGGGTTCCCACACCGCCCGGTTTTCTGGTTCTCGAGACACCTACCCGGCGTCCTATAATGTCACCCAATTCTAACACCGTCTACCTGGAGTTAGCGTCAGACCCCACAGGTCCAGGCTCAGCCCCACAGGTCTGCCGGCCCCTCCCCCACCTCAGAAGCCAATCCGCTGCAAGGGGAGGTTGTCATCCGTGCTTCTGACCAACTGGCTGTGAATGGGGTTCCCATAACCCCCTCCTCGGGTTCGGTAATCTTCTAGAGGGGCTGGCAGAGCTCAGGAAGGCGGTTTACTAGCCAGACGTTCATCATGAAAGGGTACAAGCTCAGGAAGGCCAGGTAGAAGAGATGCCTAGAGCCCGGGATGGGGGAAGGGGTGTGGAACAGCCACGCGCAAACCAGGGGCTCCGCTCTCAGCCCCTCCCCAGGTTCGCCAAGCCCGAGGCTCCCCGAACCCCTTCGTCAGGGCTTTTTATGGGGGCTGCGTTTCACAGGCATGATTGATCACGGCATTGGCCATGGTGAGTGACCTCCGTCTCCAGCCCCTCTCTCCTCCCCCAGGTGGGGGGTGGGGCTGAAAGTACCAACCCTCTAATCACCCTTCGGTTTCCTTGACAACCAGCCCCATCTTTACAAAAGTCACCTCATTAATATACCTCAGGTGTAGTTGAAGGGGGCTTGTTAGGAAAACAACTGGAAAAGGGCTGGTAATTAAAGACATCTTACCACTCTTCGTGCTCCTAAGGGTTTTAGGAGCTCTATGCCAGGAAAAGCATGAAGGCCAAATATATAGTACTTTTACTTTTCTTTTCTTTTCTTTCTTTTTTTTTTTTTTTTTTTTTTTTTTTTTTAGATTGTTTTTTTTTTTGAGAGAGAGAGAGCGCAAGTGAGTGAGGGGCAGAGAGAGACAGAGAGTCCCGACATGGGGCTCGAACTCACCAACCGTGAGATCATGACCTGAGCCGAAGTCGGATGCTTAACCCACGGAGCCATCCGGGCGCCCCCCACATTATCTATTTCTAATTATAAATCACAATATTACAGTCTTCAAGTCTCATCCATGTTGTTGCGTGCGTCGGAATTTTCTTCCTTTTTAAGGCTGATTAGTATTCCATTGTCTGTTTCCACACTTTGTTATTCATTCAAAAAATAACACTTTCAAGTGCACTTACTTTCTTCCTATAAATATTGACTTATATTCAGATGGGTTTCGTAGATGGGGAAAAAAACCCGAAGTTACTTGTTTCCTTCTTGTGTTGATACCCATGTATTAGTTTTTTGTTTTTGTTTTTGTTTTTTTGAAGGGCAGAAAATCGAACCAACAGGATTCTTTTTCCCTTATCTCCTGAAGATTAGTTTACTTTTTACATGTGAATAGAGTAGTGAGTGTATGTATTCAGCAAATACTGCTGATAGGTAAATAAAAGCTGTTGCTCTGTGAGTGACCGAAGTAGCTTATTCGACTCTAGGTAATTGTGCAACGTGTGCCATTTTTAGCCCTGGAGGTTCAAATAGACTTTCAAGTTGTGTGTTCTTGGCCTGGGCAATTTTTGCAAAACCATGCCTTGCTGGACAAGTTGCTTTTTCTGCCGTTCTCATCGTTACGTCTGTGCTCTGAGCTTTGGAGAGCACAGCATTCCAATCGTTCAACCCAGCACGTTTCTGCTGACCCCGTTTCAACCTGCCCGAGGCAACTGTCGCTTCTACAGCCCGTCTTCAGATGCGTCCAGCTTTGTGGTTCTGAATTTCAGCAAGCACGTCAGACACGTTGACACAGCGACCATTCCGACCATTCCTTAACTTTCTGTTTCTGACTCTAAAATAATCGGTGAGGATGGAGAGGGAGGCAGCCGATGGGCTATGGGGGGTTGACATTTGGGTTCAAATCTTATTTTGTTTTTTCTCCATTGTGGAGACTTGACTTCACCATTCTTTCAACTTGTCTGAACTTTATTATCTGTAAAGAAAGAATAATGAGACCTCACAGTAGTCTTGCGAGGACTTAGATGATAAAAGGGTAGTACAGTTACACATTCAATGAACGGTAGCTGTTGTTTCATTCGTGAATGAAAAATATCATGCTTTGCCAAGCAATTGTCTTATATGATGTAACATTTGGTCTGAAGCATAATTCTAGATGATTCTAAATTTCTTGCAAGCTTGGATTTTTAGTGTGTTTTTCATGTGGATATTGGTATATCTGCTACTAGTTGCTGAGAAAGCTGACGTGGTGACGGTTTTATTTAGTAACCAGGTTTTGCTCTTTCAAGGCTGACTTCCAAAATTTGCGAAACCTCTGCTAATCTGTAGATGATACTAACAGCACTTCTTTTTTTTTTTTTAATTTTTTTTTTTAACGTTTATTTCTTTTTGAGACAGAGAGAGACAGAGCATGAACGGGGGAGGGGCAGAGAGAGAGGGAGACACAGAATCAGAAGCAGGCTCCAGGCTCTGAGCCATCAGCCCAGAGCCCGACGCGGGGCTCGAACTCACAGACTGTGAGATCGTGACCTGAGCTGAAGTCGGACGCCTAACCGACTGAGCCACCCGGGGGCCCCTAACAGCACTTCTTAAATAATTTTTTTTTTCTTGGCGGGGGCACCCGGATGGCCCATTTGGTTAAGTGTCCGACTCTCGGTTTCAGCTCAGGTCTCACGATCTCAAGGTTTTGTGAGTTCAAGCCCCACATCGGGCTCTGCGCTGCCAGTGAGCAGGGAAAGGGGTAACGTTAGGCAGGGAAATATAAGGGGCCTTCAGGGAGGCAGCTGCAGCTGCAAGTAGGGGGCTGAGGAATCCTCAGCGGCAGCAGAGTTTGGGGAAGAAGAGGAGACGATAAATGTGTTCCGGACCTGCCCGAGCTAGGTGTCATGTGTGAAGCCTCACGAACTTTCTGATGAGGTCCCAATAAAAAGTCAGGGACAGAAATCCTCAGCGGCTACCCAGTGGGGACCCCTCTCACTCTTGAAAGCTTTATCCTTTCCCTCAATAAACTTGATCGCTTTGCTCACTTTCTGTCGTCAGCGAGATTCATTCTTCGACTCCGTGAGACCAGGACCAGTCTCTCTCCCACCCTTCTGTTAACACCAGCGCAGAGCCTGCTGGGGATCCCCCCACCCTCCCTGCCCCTCCCCCACTCACAGTTTCTGTCTCTCTCAAAAGAAATAAACTTTTTAAAAATTAAAAAAAAAAAAATTTCCCTTGGGGCACCTGTGTGGCTCAGTTGGTTAAGTATCAGACTTTGGCTCAGGTCGTGATCTCAGGGTTTGTGAGTTCAAGCCCCACATCCGGCTCACTGCTGTCAGCCTGTCAGCACAGAGCCTGCTTTGATCCTCTGTCCGCCTCTCTCTCTGCCCCTCCCCCGCTCTCTCTTTTCTCTCTCTCTCTCTCTCTCTCTCTCTCAAAAAATAAATAAAACATTTAAAAAATGTGTGGGTAAAAAGATTTGTTTTAGTTTTTAATCACCCGTAATTCCACAATATAGAAATAATTACTGTTATCATTATGTAATATTTTCTTCTGATGTTTCTTAGTTTCATGCATTCTTGTACATAATTGGTACACTGGTTTCATGTCATTATATGATTATTTTCTGTTGTCTTAGTTTGGGTCCCTAAAACAAACTCTAAGACAGGAATCTGAATGTAAAGAAGTTTTTTGGGAGGTGAGCCCAGGAAGCAATGGTAATTGAGTGCCAAGTGACACAGGAAAGGGAATGAAGACACGCTATCAAGCACATTTCCGGCATGGGCTACTGGCGTATAATGCTGCTGGGGAACTTTAGGAGACAGTGTGGGACACAAACCTGGGCATTGGGGGTATTTGTTGTGAAAATTAATGCAAGGGAACTTCATTTAGGGTGGAGTTGGAAGGCCGGGGGAGCGCGCGTGCCCCACCACTCCTTGCCAATGGCAGACCCAACAGAAGAGACCCACCTTGCACTGGTACTATTTTATTGCCCCAACAAGAGGAGGAAAGACTTTCCTCCTCCCCCAGCAACAGCCCAGCCAATGAGAAACTGTCACAACTCAGCCAATGAGAAGCTTCTATACTTCTCCCAGTACACTCCGATAGACTTTCGGTTTGCAACAACTCCTCCCAACTCTCCCCCACCCCCTTTCCTCTGTAGGAGAGCTTTCCTCTCCTGTGTTCTGGGGTCTTGCTTTCTAGTATGCTTGAACCTGGTGGTAATTTTCTGCTCTTCCTGAAGGAACCCATTTTTTCGCTGGTAAAATAATTGGCAGTTTTCTTTTTAAGGTTAACATTACTTGGTGATGAGAGGTGGGATCCAGAGAAGACCCCCAGCAACTTCGGAGGTGAGCCAAATAGGTGGCGCCCCCCACAGATCTAGTTGGGTTCACGCTCTTTCGCCAACCCCGGAGTTGGAGGGTATGTCCTCGCCTGGATTTCGAGCTCCATTCTTTGTATTAGAGCCGTCCAAACTTTATGTGAGATCTGTTTTAAGGCTTGTTCTCTCGGAGAGGACTGATTTGGCCTTCAGTCGGACTCCTTTTTGCCATTGGATTGTTCCTGTTGGAATTGTGCCAGTTTGAACTGCGTTGGTCTTTGGTCCAACTCTTTTTTTTAGGATCAACCTCTGCCTGTTGGAACAGTGCTAGCCTTCTGTCCTACTCTTGTTTGGAACTGGACGGTTCCTCCTGGATCGATGCAGGACTTTGGTCTGATTCCTTCTGGAACCAGGCTGTTCCTGTCGAAATCGTGCTGTTTAGGAATTTTTCTCTTTGATCTAGAGAAAAACCTCCAAGAAATGGGATCCCAGTCATCAAAATATTTTGAGCCCACCTCCCTCCACACCCTCACTCTGGTGTCTGGTTTGATGTTTAAAAACTATGTGGCTTCACATACACATTTATAACTAAATAGACTGACTTAACCAAAAATAATTTAGAACTTCCGTGGCCATTATGGGGAGCTTTTGCTCTCCCAAACTTGTTTTATTCAAAATTAAATTGGAAAGATGCAGCTTCTAGGGGGGAAAAACTGAGATGCCTATTTAAAAAAATTTTTTTAATGTTTATTTATTTATGAGAGAGACAGAGCATGAGTGGGGGAGGGGCAGAGAGAAAAGGAGACACAGAATTTGAAGCAGGGTCCGGGCTCTGAGCTGTCCACACAGAGCCCAACGGCTGGAACTCACGAACCCTGAGACCTGGACCTGAGTCGAAGTCTGATGCTTAACCAGCTGAGCCACCCAGGCACCCCTGGGATGCCTATTTTAAATGGTTCCTTGAGGCTTCCAAATATTTTCAAATATTCTAAGTTTGTCTCCCTGC
The DNA here is from genome assembly GCF_023721935.1 of Panthera uncia. Classification (NCBI taxonomy): domain Eukaryota; kingdom Metazoa; phylum Chordata; class Mammalia; order Carnivora; family Felidae; genus Panthera; species Panthera uncia. Next base: position 64,458,058 of record NW_026057576.1, on the reverse strand, counting down.
AAAATGCTCTTGCTAAGTCAACTTAGACAAACAATTGAAAGGAGTCAAAGTGGTTTCTAGGCCTCTTTCCCCCACTCCCCTATCTTCTTTGTCTGCAACCACTTTGTGGTCATGCCTGCCTCTGTGTCATTTTCCTCTGTTGTCTCTGCCGAACTTCCCCTTTTCCTTTGTACCTCTCCCACCCCCCTCTCCTTTACCTACTCAAACTGCCTCTTTGAAGTTAACTCTCCTGAGGATCTAAAGAAACCCCAAATTTGTTATGTTCCCTGGACTAAGGCCAAGTTAAGATCCATAGTTAGAGAGTTGTTTTTTTTTTTTTAATATGTGAAATTTATTGTCAAATTGGTTTCCATACAACACCCAGTGCTCATCCCAAAAGATGCCCTCTTCAATACCCTTCACCCACCCTCCCCTCCCTCCCACCCCCCATCAGCCCTCAGTTTGTTCTCGGTTTTTGAGTTAGAGAGTTTTCTAAAGTAACTGAGGAATCCCATAAATTTGCTGAAGACTTTAGCATAGTTGTTTAAATTTAGCAACTGGCTTCTCAAGATTCATGTTAATTAGTCCACATGCTTGTTGGTAAGGGCCAGACCAAATATTGGATGAAACTAGCCCAGTGGGAACAACCTGAAAGGGATTTATTTAGAGAAACAGACTCCTAACTTTTGGCAGGATGCTAGAATGCTTGCTGGAAATCTCCACTGAGCAATTACAGTAGCTTTTCCTAAGCCTGTTGATTAGAACAAAATTCAGGCTGACACACAAAACCCTGATGAACACATTCATGACTGAAAATCGACTCCAAGTTGTCTCTTAAGAAAGTTCAGGTCTTCCTTTAGAGGTTGAACCCACCAGGCAGCATTTAACTCTGTTTATTAATGGACTCAACCCAGATCTTTCTCCTTTAGTTAAAAGGACCAGGTTGGAATGGGAAACTATTCACTAAACATATAGTTAATTTGGCAAACCAGCTCCCTCACATCCAAATGAAACAACAACAAAAACCCATCTAGTGCCTGCTGTCACTGGAAAGAGCCAGGGCATTGGTAAAAAGATGATTACAAATGTAAGTACTATAGGCACCTTCAGTTTTCCACTGAGTCCAGTGTGTTTCTAATGCCCAGTATCTGGGCTCTGAGGAGCTTCAGGGCCTCTTCCCAATCCTCCCCTCTAACTGGCCCCAAGAAACTACTCCGGATTGGGAATGACTCTCGAGCCACACTCCATGCCCAACCCTACCGCTATAAAGCAGCCCCTGCCTTGGAGTTATTGAATCAGTTCACATAGCGGGGGTCTCAAACCTCAACGGATTTCTGTCTGAACCCGTTCCCTTTTGTCTGGCCCTTTGAGAGTTATACACCCTTATCCTTGTAGTTCCTCTGCCTCTATTCATTTATTGGGCTAAGATTTCTTAGAAAAGAATCATGCTGGAATTTTCTTTTCCCCAAAGGGGGAATAATGCTAAAATTCGATCATAATCATCAAAATAGCCAACTAGGTAAATTAAATGGTCCTTTGACATTTTTTATTTGTTCTATCTTTAAAAGATATTTTATTTTAAAGTTTATTTATTTTGAGAGAGAGAGAGAGAAAGTGTGTGTGTGTGTGTGTGTGTGTGTGCGCGCACAAGTGAGGGAGGGGTGGAGAGACAGAATCCCAAGCAGGCTCCACACTGTCAGTGCAGAGCCCAGTGCAGGGTTTGATCTCACAAGCTGTGAGATCATGACCTAAGCCAAAATCAATAGTTGGACCCAACCGACTGAGCCACCCAGGCACCCCTAAAGATTTTATTTTTAAGTAATCTCTATACCCAATGTGGGGCTCAAACACAGCTCTTTTTTTTTAATGTTTTTTTTAAATTTTTTTAAACATTTATTTATTTTTGAGACAGAGAGAGACAGAGCATGAATGGGGGAGGGTCAGAGAGAGAGGGAGACACAGAATCTGAAACAGGCTCCAGGTTCCGAGCTGTCAGCACAGAGCCCGACACGGGGCTCGAACTCACGGACCGCGAGATCATGACCTGAGCCAAACTCAGCCGCTTAACCGACCGAGCCACCCAGGCGCCCCTCAAACACAACTCTTAAATCAAGAGTCACATGCTCTACTGACTGAGCCAGCCAGGTGCCCCTATTTGTTCCATTTTTGACGGCTCTATAGCCGAGTCCAGAGACACTGATTATTTGTTCCTATTGGAACAGGTGCCATCCTCGTTGTGGCAAAATCTTCCACCGATATTTCCCTACCAATATTGACGATCATTTTGTCAGTAGACCAGTAGTTTATCCTGAAGATAAAGATTTACCAGAATTGAAGCCGGTGACATCTGACAAGACCACTTCCCCAAGATGTCCAGACCAGGCCTGTATACTTTTTTTCTCACTGTTGCTTCTTTCTCTCTCTCTCTCTTGTGGGAAGACAGTGCCTCTGTCGGCATTTCCCAAGCCCTTGTGAAAGGGGGAAACCTTCTGATTATGGCCTTTAAGAAATAGCCTCCTCGTGATCCTGGGACAAATTAATTTTTCACTTGCTTTTTCTGAAGGGTTAGAAGGTCCAGAATTCACAAAAGTCTTCTTTCATTCGAACTGTTAACTCACTTTGGATTCTTATCCAAATTCATGGTCTCTGAATTTGCAACCCTACAGGCTGTATTATCAATAACATTTTTAGTTCCAAACAGTTATTTTGAGATAACAATACTGTTTTAAGATGTCTTTGACATTTTAAGATGTTCTGCTCTTTTGCAAAAAGTTCATCAGCTGTTGCTTCCCATTTATACCTGGACTGCTTCTCCCCAGATGGACTTGTGTTCTTCCTTCAGTGTTGTCTTGCAGTATTCACTATTATGCTTTCATGACTGCTTTAAGCAGAGACTTCCAGGAGGCATACATGACTATGGTTTGCCTTCAGAAGGAGAATTTTTCTCCCTGTCAGAATAAATATTTCAGTTGGCTACTTTCAGCCCTAGAGTCTTGTTTTAGAACCATCCGTCATACAATTTGGAATTATGCTACTTCTTCTGTTTTTACGTATAATTACTTAAGTTTTGTATTTTGTCATCAAACTTAAAAAAAAAAATGTACCCTATAAGGGGATGCTGGTTCAACACTTAGAGATGATCTCAAACTCTTATGACCTTGAGAAGATCTAGACTTTAGATGGGAAGTGCCTGAGAGTCCCTCCCTCCAACCCTTCCTTGTTATTCAAATGTGGCCTTAAGTGGTTTCCAACAGCTATGGACTTTGACATAGGACAGGAAAACCAGGAAAGGTCCTTCCTGGCACTGAGGGACAAAACCACTAAATATAAAGAAATTGACTACTGATTAGAGAGGCTTTCAAAGAAAGATCTTGATTAAAAGAGGGAAATGTGAACATTAATAAAAGGAAATTTTGTTTAGAAATGGAGTTGGGAGGACAGGCAGGGGGAGTGCGCATGCCCTATCACTCCTTGTTCATAGCCGACCCCACGAGATGAGACCCACCTTGCACTGGATACTATTTTACTACCCCTTCAGGAGGAAGAAAGGTTTTCCTCTTCCCTTGGCAACAGTCCAGCCAATGAGAAACTGTCACAGATCAGCCAATGAGAAGCCACTGTACTTCTAACTCCCAGTTTACCCTAATGGACTTTTCCCGTCTAACAGCCCCTCCCAACTTCCCCTTTTTTTCTCTAAACTTTTTCTCCTTTGTTTGGGGGACTTGCCTGCGATTTTGCTGTAGCTTGCTTGTCCTGGGTTGCAACTCTCTGCTATTCCCAAATAAACTCTTTTTCCCCCCCTGGGGAAATAACTGGCAGTTTTATTTTTAAGGTTAACATCGCACACCAGCTCCTATCGGCCTATTGATTGAAGGCTTCTGGGGAAGAGAGCAGAGGGAGACTTGAATCCCCTGGCATTCCTGGCCTGCCTTGTACTTGGGCAGAGCAGACGGTGGTGATGGAGAAAGCCCTCCGGCAGAGCTGCAGGAAGTCAGGCCCAGGGCTGAAGGGCAGGTGCCGGCAGCATCCACCACACCATGGTATTAAAGACCGGCTGTAGAATAGTCTAGATGGTGGATGAATGCCTTCTCAGGGATTACACTCCTGGTAATTATTTCTTTTCTGTTCCTCCTAAGGGTAAAATTTCTCAAAGGAGTTCTGGATAATCATTGTCTCCACACCTTCTCATGCCTTTCCTTCTTCAGTACATTTTTTATAGGGTTTCTATCGCCCTCTCTTTGAAATACTGCTTTAATTTACCCAAAACCCCCATCTTGCCAAATGTCATCATTACTCTTCTGTCTTCAATTTACTAGCCTTTCAGAAGCATGGGATCCAGCCTTTTCTTCTAGAAACACTCCCTTTGTGTCTGTGACTACATTTTTGCCCCCATCTGTCTCCTTGGGTGGGTTCTCTACCTGGAAATGTTGGAGAGCCTCAGGGCTTGGTCTTCGGCTTCTCTCGCTTTGTTAATTTTTGGGGTTCTCATCTTCTTTCGTTAACAAACATTCTTTTTTTTAACGTTTTTTTATTTTTTTATTTTTATTTTTGAGACAGAGAGAGATAGAGCATGAACGGGGTGGGTCAGAGAGAGAGGGAGACACAGAATCCGAAGCAGGCTCCAGGCTCTGAGCTGTCAGCACAGAGCCCTACGCGGGGCTCGAACTCACTGGCCATGAGATCGTGACCTGAGCTGGAGTCGGACACTTAGCCGACTGAGCCACCCAGGCGCCCCATCGTTAACAAACATTCTTAAGTAAATCTAGCAAATGTCAACATTAAAAAAGTTTTCTTTTTATGTTTTTATTTTATTTTTGAGAGGGAGAGAGACAGAGTGTGAGTGGGGGAGGGGCAGAGAGCGAGGGAGACAACAGAATCCAAAGCAGGCTCCAGGCTCTGAGCTGTCAGCACAGAGCCTGGCATGGGGCTGGAACCCACAAACCCGTGAGATCATGACCTGAGCTGAAGTCGGATGCTTAACCGACTGAGCCACCCAGGAGCCCCCAGATGTCAACATTTCATATAATCTTGGGATATGTGGACATTTTTAAAGTAACATTTTGGGGATTATTTTTAGTATTCTTGAAATACTTTATATTTAAAGAGGAAAGAGGGGTGCCTGGGTGACTCAGTTGGTTAAGCGTCCAACTCTTGATTTGGGCCCAGGTCATGATCTCACAGTGTGTGGGATCAAGCCCCATGTCAGGCTCCGTGCATGCTGTCAGCATGGAGCCTGCTTGAGATTTTCTCTCTCCCTCTCTCTCTCTCCCTCCCCTGCTTGCATGTGTGCTCTCTCTGCTCTAGCTCTCTCAAAATACATAAACAAACAAACATTAAAAAAAATAAGAGGAAACTTTTACAAATTGTTTAGGAACACGTAAGCCATTTGTAAACCAAAGCACATGATAACATTCATTTCTCCAGCTGTCATTCCTTTTTTTCTTTTATGTTTATTTTTGAAGAGAGACAGAGCATGAGTGGGGGAGGGGCAGAGAGGGAGGGAGACACAGAATCCGAAGCAGGCTCCAGGCTCCGAGCTGTAAGCACAGAGCTGTCAGCACAGAGCCTGACGTGGGGCTCCAACCCACAAACCATGAGATCATGACTTGAGCCAAAGTCAGACGCTCAACCGACTGAGCCACCCAGGCTCCCCTTCCAGCTGTCATTCTTCAGGCAATTTCATCTCACAGAGGACAACTGAAGACAAGAGGCACCTAAGTTGCCAAAATTATATGCCCAAACTAATAATTATTCCTAGGAGAGATCCTCAGATCCTTACTTCAAGCCTATTAAACTGTACCTTAAAAATAGTGAAAAGTGAAATATTATTAGAAACAGGAGAAGGAATAAAAATATAAGAAAAACAGACATGAAACTTTAAAGAGTTAAATGGCCATTATTAAGTATATGTAAGGAAATCCATAAACCCCTATCCCTGTGTTTCATTACGCCTTAAGAGTACTGCATCAAATGGCATAATAATATATGCTGGTAATGAGACCAAATAATAACAGTTGTCATTCCGTTTTGCATACCTTAAGGGTAGAAGAGCATTAGCAATACAGTTTAGAAAAGTGCCCTTCAAAATTAACATTTTTTTGTTTTAATATTGAAACCTGATGGACTTCATTTCTGTCATCCACCTTATAATAAAAGCCTTAACCCAAAGATGTGACTCCAAGAATGGGAATCACAGACACAGATTGGAAACCCTGTGAGGGCATGAAACATGCATTTCAGTTAGATGCAGTTTGCTGCTTTCGTACAAACAGCTTCCCCCAGCGTGCAATTGAAAAACTTAATGTTTATTTTTGAGAGAGAGAGAGACAGAGTGCGAGTGGGGGAGATCAGAGAGCTGGGGAGACACAGAATCCAAAGCAGGCTCCAGGCTCTGAGCTGTCTGCACAGAGCCCAACACGGGGCTGAACTCAGGAACCATGAGATCATGACCTGAGCTGAAGTGGGTCGCCCCCCGCAGAGCGCAATTGAAAGTAGAATAACCAGAGGGGATGAGGGGAAGTCTCTTGTTAGAAAACAAAAAAGAATTCCAAAATTTCTTTATGTATTGAAAGTACTCCAGCTTTTTTTTTTAAATATATGAAATGTATTGTCAAATTGGTTTCCATACAACTCCAGCTTTTTTTAAATCCCTGAATGTCCTACAATGTATCTGAATATCCAAAATAATGACTGAACATTAATAATATGCAGTGCAAATTCATTTCACAAATGTTTCTTCAAATTCTATTTCTCTTAGTTTAACTGAAGCCATATTTAACAAACAGAAAAAAAAATTAATGAAGAGAAAACAGACCCACTGATTTAAATCGCCAAGGGTTGGGAAGGAGATTATAATGATAACTTCGGTAGTATTTCATAAATCATTATTTTTTTATTTTTTTTAATGTTTATTTATTTTTGAGACAGAGAGAGAGCATGAATGGGGGAGGGGCAGAGAGAGAGGGAGACACAGAATCAGAAGCAGGCTCCAGGCTCTGAGCCATCAGCCCAGAGCCTGATGCAGGGCTTGAACTCTCGGACTGCGAGATTGTGACCTGAGCTGAAGTCCGACGCTTAACCGACTGAGCCACCCAGGCGCCTTCATAAATTTATTTTTTAAAAATTGACAGGATAAAGGCTATGTCTGGCTTTCTAATTTTCTTTTTTTTTTTAAGTTTATTTATTTATTTTGAGAGAGAGAGAGAGATTGAGAGAGAATCCCAAGCAGACTCGGTACTGGTAGCACAGAGCCCAATGCAGGGCTCAGTCTCACGAACTGTGAGATCATGACCTGAGCTGAAATCAATCATCAGACACTTAACCAACTCAGCCACCCAATTTTCTTGATTGAGTCAAGGAAAGCTGTATCTCTATCAGATGATGTATAAGTCTGTGAATTTCTCTAAGGGATCATTGGGATACTTTATTAATGTGGAATATTAATCTATAAATTATAAAAAAAACCTCTCCATTTCCTCTATTATTACCCTTCACCTTTTAGATACATAATCTTCACCAGTATTTTATCAGTATTTCATAGACTTTTTCTTTTCTTTTTTTGAGCGGAAGGTACAGAGATTTCCTGTACCCCTGGTGCCTGCACATACATAGTTTCCCGCCCCCAACATCCCGAAGTAGAGTGGGTCCATTTGTTACAATTGATTAACCTACACTGAGGCAGTATGGTCAGGCAAAGTCTACAGTTTATAAGAGGGTTCATTCTTGGTGTTGTCAATTCTATGGGTTTGGACAATTCTGTAATGAGGTCTCTATTGTTATGGTGTCATACAGAGCATTTTCACTGTGCTCCACCTATTCACCCCTCCTCCCACCCATCCCCCCGCCCACTGCTCACCACCGATTTTTTAACTATTTCCATAGTTAGCCTTTTTGAGAATGTCATGTAGGTAGACTCATATACTATGTAGCCTTTGCAAATTGGCTTCTTTAACTTAGTAACATGCATTAAAGTTTCCTCCATGTCGTTTCATAGCTTGGTAGCTCATTTCTTTTTAGTGCTAAATAATATTCCATTGTCTGGATGTACCACAGTTGATTTATCCATTTGCTTATTTTTTTTTGTAACATTTTTTATTATTTATTTTTGAGACAGAGAGAGACAGAGCATGAACAGGGGAGGGGCAGAGAGAGAGGGAGACACAGAATCTGAAACAGGTTCCAGGCTCTGAGCTGTCAGCACAGAGCCCGACACGGGGCTCGAACTCACGGACCATGAGATCATGACCTGAGCCGAAGTCGGACCCTCAACCGACTGAGCCACCCAGGCACCCCTCCATTCACTTATTGAAGGACATCTTGGTTGCTTCCAAGTTTGGGCAGTTATGAATAAAGCTGCTGTAAGTATTACACAAATTAAAAAAAGAAATTCTTGTCCTTCAGAATTGCTCAACCAGTTTCTTTCCAATATGTATCCACACCAAACTGAAGAAGCACCTCCCCTGGTCCACTTCATGCTCTCTCCATCTTTGCCTTAATTGCATTATTGCGAGTTGATGTTTGCATATTAATTTTCTTATTTATTTATTTATTTAAAACAATTCAGGAAAATATAATAAAGCACTCAAATGGATCTGTAAACAAGTGCTTTATTTATAGTGCATAACTGGTTGTTTTACAGAAACAAGTTGGTAGGCAGAGATGGATGGCGACCTTGATATTCAGTTGCTGGATGAAAGTCTGAATTTGAAATAAGAAAAGTGATGGTGTTAGGGTAGCAGAGTAAAGGTTGAGGTTCCATAGGACACACAGATGTGTGCTAGAAAGAGCCTGCCTGTCTGTTTTGATTGACAAGTAAAGACTTAAGTAGTCTGGCTGTTGAAAAATGAAAAATTACACACAGACACCCCAGTTGGTGAAACTTCTGGTCCAGAATTTGGTCTCAGTTTAGAGAGAGTGGTATCACTTACTGGGTACTAGCAAGCTGAAGCACATCGTGTGACTCTGAACTTTGTATAGATACATGACATGGGGTTAAATGTGTCCTTACAGACCAGCTCATTTGAAGAGGTGACATATCAGCTTTCTTAGCAGAGCTCTGGGCTGAAGGCCAGCTGCCCTTTTTCACTTGTTTCTTATCCAAAACTACTGTCTTATCTTGTTTCCTCCTTCTTGTAGACTGTGGGCAGTGGTAAAATACCCATTACCAGGAAGAATCTGGTGAAACCCACTGCAGGAAGTAAAAAAACAAAAAAACAAAAACCCAAAAATCCACCTTAGTCACCAGGGCTCAGGCACAGTCAAATGGTCACATGTTAGGAATCCAGAAAGAATCTACAGTTGAGTCAATAAAAGGTATTAGCCATTAGTGCAATGAAAATGAATCAATATACAAGTCAAATAGCTGGCTGGTCCTGAGTCCATAGATGAGGTGATAGCATGTGTTTACCACAAAAGAGAAGTAAAGGATGAGAAATGGGTAGAGTATAACCCTCTCTGCTATAGTCCCTCACCACGTCTCTGTTGCTTTTATCCCTGCTCCTAAGATACACCTTTTGTGGGTGCCTGGCCGGCTCAGTTAGAAAAGTATCGACTCTTTTTTTTTTTTTTTTTTTTTAATGTTTATTTATTTTTGAGAGACAGAGAGAGAGAGAGAGAGAGCAGGGGAGGGGCAGAGACGGGGGGAGACACAGAATCTGAAGCAGACTCCAGGCTCTGAGCTGTCAGTACAGAGCCTGATGTGGGGCTCTAACTAACTGGCTGTGAGATCATGACCTGAGCCGAAGTGGGATGCCCAACCGACTGAGCCACCCAGGTGCCCTGAAAAGTGTGTGACTCTTGTTCTTAGGGTTGTGAGTTTAAACCCAACGTTGGGTGCAGAGATTACTTAAACATAAAAATTGCTTAAAAATAAAATCTAAAAAAAAAAAAAAAAAATAGGCCTTTTGAAAGTTCTGCTTCCATTCTGGTCATGATTCCAAGCTCTCAATACCATTTTATTGGTTCCCCTTGCATGATTGTCCCTTCCCTTACTCCTTCCATGCTGTTTCTTTACATAGATCTGAATCTCTGACCTACATTATTTTCCTTCTCTCTAAAGAACTTCTTTTAACATTTTTTTGCAAGGCAGGTCTACTGGCAAAATAATCCCCCGATTTTTGTTTTTCTGTGAAAAACAAAATTTTTGTTTTTCTGTATTTTTTCTTCACTCCCAAAAGATTTGTTTTTCTGAGAAAAACAAAATTTTTGTTTTTTTGTATTTTTTCTTCACTCCCAAAAGATCATTTTACAGGGTATAGAATTCTAGGTTGTTGTTGTTGTTGTTTCCCTCTGCACTTAAAATTTTCACTCCACTCTCTTGTGTGGTTTCCGAGGAGAAGTTGGACGTAACTCTGATCTTTGTTTCTTTTATAGGCAAGGCCTTGTTAAGGTTTGAGTGTTCTGGCATATTTCAAAATGGTTCCTTTCCCCTCCCCCCCTGCAGGAAGCCTCTCTGATACCAACTGTGGGAACCTGATAAAGCTCTGGGAAGTAAATGTCACGATATTGTGGGCATCCCTCCGTGACTGGGTTCCCCCGGACTTTTTAACTTTCAGACTTGTTCACACTGAGCCTCCGGCAATTCGTCAGCTACAGTTCAGCTGGTCCCTCCAGGCCAGGGGTCCTGGGGTTCCAGGATTCACCTGTCTGCCTCCTCACTCTTGGGAAAATGGTTGACTGTGAGTCCTTCTCTCTCTTACAGACCTGGGAGGAGTTCTCTTTCTCATTTTTTTTTTTTTTTAAAGCTACACTCTCCCCCTAAGTTATACTATATAATGCCATGGATTTTTAATTTTGGAATTTTTGGTGTTTTGCTCCCAGATTTACACAGGCTGGCTCCTTGTTTCAGTTCAAGCCTATCTTCTGAGTAGCATTCCTCACTAGGTAACTTAAATCAGCTGGCCAGCACCTTTAAGCACTCCCTTTCACATCCTATTTTCCTACATTGTCCTCACCAAACCTGAAATTATCTTGTTCGCCAATTTACTTACTTACTGTCTTTTATAGTTTACTGTCTATTTCCCACTATTGACCCTCAGCATTTTGAAGGGAATCTGATGTATGGTAGGTGTTCAAAAAGTACTTGTTTAAAAGTGAGTCATAATTTACTTAAACATTCTGCCTTTGCTGGGCTTTTAGCTGTTTCTAAATCCTATGCTCTGATAAGCATATTTATACATAAAGAAATCTGTACATAAATTATCATCTGTACTTTCCATTTATTTGTTTGTTTGTTCATTTATTTATATTTGAGAGAGAGAGAGAGAGAGAGAGAGAGAGAGAGAATATCTTAAGCAGGCTCACATTCAGTGAAAAGCCCAAAGTGGGACTCAATCCCACAACCCTGGAATGATGACCTGAGCCAAAATCAAGAGTCACATGCTTAACCAACTGAGTTACTCAGGCACCCCAGTACTTTTTCCCTTAATAATCCTATAAATGGAATTCCTATAAGTAGAATTACTGAATCAAGAGGATGAATATTTTTAAGGATCTCAAATGTATCTCAAATGTAAGTATTGCCAAATGTTTTCTAAAAAGGCCATTTTAAGGGTTCCTGGGTGGCTTAGCCGGTTAAGCATCAGATTTCAGCTCAGGTCGTGATCTCACAGTTCATGAATTCAAACCCCGCATTGTTAGCACAGAGCCTGCTTCTGATCCTCTGTCTCCCTCTCTCTCTGCCCTCCTCAGCTTTGCATGCTCTCTCTCTCTCTCTCAAAAATAAACATTAAAGGGGCGCCTGGGTGGCGCAGTCGGTTAAGCGTCCGACTTCAGCCAGGTCACGATCTCGCGGTCCGTGAGTTCGAGCCCCGCGTCAGGCTCTGGGCTGATGGCTCGGAGCCTGGAGCCTGTTTCCGATTCTGTGTCTCCCTCTCTCTCTGCCCCTCCCCCGTTCATGCTCTGTCTCTCTCTGTCCCAAAAATAAATAAAAAACGTTGAAAAAAAAAAAATAAACATTAAAATTTTTTTTAATTTTTTAAAAATAAAAAAATAAAGAAAATAAAAAGGCTATTCTAATTTACCTTTTGCCAATAGTATACTACATACAGTGCCTCTTATGTTTTGCCTTCATTAACATGGGGTACATTGTTTTTTAAAAAAAAATCTTTGCTAATTTGAAAAATAAAAAACCTTTGCTAGTTTGATAGGTGAGAACAGATGTATTTACATATTTATATTTATTATTTGTATAATTTTGGTATAAGTTACTTTTTACCCATTCTTTTTCTAGATTGCAAGGCTGGAAGTAGGGATTTCATCTTTTTAGGTGTATCTTTTTCTGAAGACATCTTGATCAACTTTTAGCAGTTTCTGGACAACGAATCTCAATAATGGATTGGTTTTCCAAACGACTGAAAGCAAAATAACTTGAACTTTTGATATTATTATCACATCTTAAAGGAAGACCAGGTCAAATATATCGAACCAGGCTTTGTGAATGTTTTAACTATTTAACTCTTTAGGATAGCATCATAACGTAGAAATGACTAAGATCCAATGGGAAGTGACACAAGTACTTCATTACTATTAAGGAAGTTCTGAAACCTAAGGATGACCTCTTTTTATGAACTAGAGCATGTTCAAGGTCACTTGTATAGTAACACGAATCTTATTTGCTTGCTTTCTTGAGTGGGAAAGAAATTAGTGGTGTTTGAGCCTATCCATTGATTACAGCAATGCTGTTCACAGAAATATACACTGAGGGGGCACCTGGGTGGCCCAGTCTGTTAAGTGTCTGACTTCAGCTCAGGTCATGATCTCACGGTTTGCGGTTTCGAGCCCTGCTTTGAGCTCTGTGCTGATAGTGGACAGTGGACAGATGATAGCTTGGAGCCTGGAGCCTGCTTCAGATCCTGTGTCTCCTCTCTCTGCCTCTCCTCTACTCGTGCTCTCTCATTCTCTCTCAAAACTAAATAGACATTCAAGGAAAAGAAAAGAATGTATTTAAAGAAATATACAGGGGCGCCTGGGTGGCTCGGTCTGTTAAGCGTTGGACTTTGGCTCAGGTCATGATCTCGCGGTCCGTGGGTTCGGGCCCCGCGTCGGGCTCTGTGCTGACAGCTCAGAGCCTGGAGCCTGTTTCAGATTCTGTGTCTCCCTCTCTCTGACCCTCCCCTGTTCATGCTCTGTCTCTCTCTGTCTCAAAAAAATAAATAAACATTAAAAAAAGAAAGAAAGAAATATACAGTTGAAGCCACAGCTGTAATTTTATGTTTTTTAGTAGTCACTTTAAAAAGGAACATGTGAAGTTGAAATCAATATTAGCAAGATATTTTTAAACCAGTGTGTCCAAAATACTACCATTACAATATGTAATCAATGTAAAAAGTCACTGAGACATTAACATATATTTTTGTATTATGTTTGAAATCCAGTGTGTGTTTTTTACCCTTATAGCATATCTCAATTTGGACCACACGCATTTTAAGTCTTCAAAATCCTCATGTGAATAGTGTCGCTCCTTTGAACAACCCAGAGTTTATACTATTTGTTAGGATTTTAGGGGTGCAAGACGATGAATATAATTTTCAGTAATGGGAAGGATATTTCCTTCCCATTTGTCTTCATTTGGGTTCTCATAGTAGTAAGCCGAGATGAGGATTTGAGTGGATGTAGTTTATTTTGGAGGTGATCCCAGGACAACATTTGCAGGGAGTGGAGAAGTGAGACAGAGAAAGGAAGGAAGAAACAAAGGGTGTATTAGGTTGCAAGTTACTGCTTAGGCAGCTGGGCTCCATCCTGCTGGGGAGCACTGGGAGACAATTATTGTAGCTGTAGACAAGGAGATTGGGCATTCATCTACAGCTCCCCATCACTGGTTGAGGGTTGATTACAGGCTTTTGGCTTGCCTTGCGTATGGGCCCAATGTCCTTCCATAGCCAGAAAAAGACCCTTAAGCAGGGAGTTGCAAGTACGCAGTAAGCTGCTGTAGACCTGGAGATGGGCACAGAGGATATGAACTGGAGAGTCCTAGGTCCTGCTACAGAACGTCACACAATCTAAGTAGGGATCCTCTTAGCTTCAGGATCCGCAGAGATCTGTTACCACCAAGACTCTCTCTTGTATTACTCCTCTTGTTCTTCCTTCCTGGAATTGTTCTTGGTACAGTAGGTGTTTACTAAATAGTTGTTGATTGCATGACTTTCCATTGGGTACCTGCTTTATTCTTTCAGGCCTCTCTGCATACATGGGAGACATGGCCACCAGCAGTTATGGGTCATATCTTTACAACTCCCTGATCAGAAAGGAAAGGGAGGTTTTCCCTTTGTAGCTCCAGCAAAAATAAATTCTCAAGAAAGAAAGCCAGTTGGCTGGCTTGGGCCATGAGCCTGTTTCTGGGCCTGCCCCTCTGGCCATGGCCGTGGCATATTATGATTGGCTGCTACATTTGAGTCGGTGCCCACCCCTAAGGATATGGAGGTGAAGACTTACTAGAAGGTGTACTGATGGAGCATTTGTGCTCAACCCATTGGAGTACGTTTAAATTGTGAATGCCATTTGTTCCATATGTCTTGGGAGAAAAATGTTTGAAGAATAGCACTGTCTTAGCTGAACCAGCTTAGTACTGCATTATTAGCTCTTATACCTACTGCAGATTTAACACTTGATGCTTTGACTATTTGAGAGGGATCCTGAAGACCATCTAGTAATTTATAGCTTGTAAAGGCACAATATGCATCATGTCTCTGAGGTTTGGGAATAAATCAGGTATAAAAAGATTGAATGTCTCCCTAGATGTTTGCTCTTTGCTCCTCACCAGTCAATGACTGACTTCATTCACGCAGCATATTTTCAGTGTTCGTGCCTGTTATAGCAAATGTCAATGTCACTCCTCTTAATAAAATGCCAGATAATATTTCATTGGATGTAAGACCACATTCTATTTATCCATTCACCAGTGGGTGAGTTGATGGACACTTGGTTCTCACTCCGCCCAACCCCAACACACACCTTTTGGGTTTTATGAGTAGTGCTGCTATGACACTTTTTTTTTAAGTTTATTTATTTATTTTTGAGAGAGAGAGAGAATGAGCAGGGGAGGGGCAGAGAGAGAAGGGGAAGAGGACCTGAAGCGGGCCCTGTGCTGATAGCAGAGAGCCCAATGTGGGGCTCCAACTACAAACTGCGAGATCATGACCTGGGCTGAAGTTGGACACTTAACCGACTGAGTCACTCAGGTGCCCCTGACATTTGTGTCTAAGTTTTTATTTATTTTTACTTTTAAGATTTTTAGTTTTATGTAATCTCTATACCCAGTGTTGGACTTGAACTTACAACCCTGAGATCAAGAATTGTATGCTCTACCGACTGAGCCAGCAGGTGCCCTTGTGTCTAAGTTTTTATCGTGCAGACATGTTTTCATTTATCTTAGGTAGACAGTGCTAGGGTATGTCGTTGAAAAGACATGACCATCAGTTGACCCATGAGCTTCACCCCAGCCATTGGAGTCTCCTCACCCCCTTCCTTGTCCTCGGAATGTGGGCTCCCACTCCCAGAGGCTGCCCCAAGGACACAGCCTTGAGATAGTGATGTGGTATTGAGAGAATCTGCATGTTATATGTGTCTGAACCTAGTTAAGGCCTCTTCACAGATTTAAGATTTGACTGGTGGGTGTGGGGATCCATTTTTCTTGCTGCCACTCAAGACAAGCTGTATAAAAGTTCACTTTGTTTATGAACACTGCCACCTACCAACTGGAATGGGCTGCCTCTGTCTTCGGTCTCTCCCTGCCCTCCAAGTACAGGGGACAGTTTCAGGTTACACCAGGGGAGCTCTTGGGATGCCTCCAAACCAACAGATACCAGGAGTGGACTTCCTGGGTAAGGTGGTAATTTTGTGGCTGTACCATGTTACGTCCCTGCCAGCAATTTGATTGCTCCACAGCCTGTCCGATACTTACTGCCTATGCAGTTACAGTACTGAACTATTTATTTAAGATCAGTGAACATGTAGGATGCCTGGGTGGCTCAGTAATGATCTGGTGGTTCATGGGTTCGAGCCCCACGTTGGGCTCTGTGCTGACACCTCAGAGCCTGGAGCCTGCTTCAGATTCTGTGTCTCCTGCTCTCTCTGTCCCTCCCCTGCTTACACTTCTGTCTCTCTCTCAAAAATAAATAAACATTAAAAAATATTAAAAAAAAATCAGTAAACATGTGCAGGTAATGCTTTGCATGCTCTGTGCCTGGCCTCGTGGTCATATACTTAAAAGGCATTCACTAAGCGTTTGTTAAATGAATGAAAAAAAAAAACCCTTTTATTTATATGTTGCCTTAGGTTTTACAAAGTACAGTTATGAGTTGTGAGGCTCACAATAACTCTGTCGGAAGCAGGAAGAGGGGGGCATATTGATTCCCATTTTAGACCTGGGGAAAAGAAGGGTCAGGAAGTTTAGGTAATAAGTGAAAAGTCTGTACGCCTGGTCCCCTGGTTCCAAATCTAGTCTTCTCCCTATAATTTAACACTGGTTCTCATAATCCTTCTAAATACCATATTAGTTCATGTACAGGAAATAACGGTAAGAGGTTTCAAAAGATCTTAGTTTGAAAAAAAAAAGGACTCAGCAGAAGCTGAAGGGACAGAGTGTTTTTGGCAGTTTGTAACCAGCTAACTATAATTCTGGGAGTTGTAGGGCTGGAGAGTGGCCTGGGGCAGAGTGACAAGGGAAGTCACTTGACTTCTAACTTTAGAGAGCATGGCCTTCATCTTGACTCAGACCTGCTGGCTGAGCATTTAGGCTGGAAAATGTAGGGAGTTTCAAGAACTATAATCAGGGGAGGGCTGATTATTTAGGTTTATAGATTGCATTATCTGAGAAAGAGCTAACACAGAAAGGGAATAATTGAATAATTATAGTTTTCTTATAATATTGAGACCTAAATGTCTTCCTTTTTATAATGGAAATTATCAAACATACATGAAATATCAAGGAGATAGTATAATAAACTCCCATCACCCATCAATTAAACATGGTCAACATTTTGCTATTCTTACACATTTGACTTATAAAAAAATGAATATAGTAAGGTTTTCTTTTTGTTTTGAAGTATACTTATTTATTTTGAGACAGAGAGAAAGAGAGCACAGAGAGGAGAGGGGCAGAGAGAGAAGGAGAGAGAAGGAGAGAGAGGAGAGAGGAGAGAGAATCCCAAGCAAGCTCTGCACTGACAGGGGCTTGAACTCATGAAGGGAGATCACGACCTGAGTGGAAATCAAGAGTCGGACACTTAACTGAGCCACCCAGCTCAGCCCCAAGGCTTTCTTTAAAGGTCATTTCTCTCCTGCTTTACTGAGGTATGAGTGACAATCAAAAAATTGTACAGAAGGTTTACAACTGAGACTTGGTATACATCTACATTATGAAACATTTACAACCAAGCCAATCAACATGTCCATCACCTCACATCTTTTTGTTTAAGTCAAGAGAGACAGAGACAGTGTGAGCGGGGGAGGGGCTGAGAGAGAAGAGAGAGAGAATCCCAAGCAGGCTCTGAGATGCCAGCTGCTGAGCCTGACAAGGGGCTCGAACCCATGAACCGTGAGATCATGACGAGCTGAAACCAAGAGTCAGATGCTTAACTGATGGAGCCACCCAGGTAACCCCTCCCATCATCTCACATCTTAACCATTTTTCTTTTTTTCCTAAGTTAAGAGCACCCAAGATTTGCTCTCTCAGCAAATTTCAAGAACACAGTATACTTGACAGAATAGTATTGTCAACTATAGTCACATTGGTCTACACCAGTTTTCCAACATTTTTCATACTGCATAACTGACATTAAGAATCATTTTTTATTCAAGTATAATTAACACTGGTATTGTATTAGTTTCAGGTGTATATAATGATTCAACAATTCCATACATTACTCAGCGCTAATCATGGTTAAGTATATATATTTTTTTAATATTTTATTTTTGAGAGAGACAGAGCACGAGCGGGGGAGGGGCAGAGAGAGAGAGAGAGAGGGAGATCCAGAATCTGAAGCGAGCTCCAGGCTCCGAGCTGTCAGCACAGAGTCCGACACCGGGCTCGAACTCACTGACTGTGAGATCATGACCCGAGCTGAAGTTGGAGGCTTAACCGACTGAGTCACCCAGGTGCCTGGCAAGTGTACTCTTACTCCCCTTCACTTATTTCACCCACTTGCCTCCCCTCTGGCAACCAAAGCCATTATCGATAACACCATTTTAGCCAAGGTAAATGGGAAATTATTAAAAAGTAAAGTGATCTTGGGGCACTTGGCTGGCTCAGTCAGTAGAGCTTGGAACTCTTGATCTCCTGTGGTGTATTTGAGTCCCACCTTGGGGGTAGAGTTTACTTAATTAAAAAAAAAAAAAGTGATCTTGCTGTAAGTATTTTGAACTGAAACCTTTGCTTTTTCTTCAATTAGGGTTGAAGGGAAGAGAAGCTGCTGAGCTGGTAAGATGGCCACACAACAACCAAAGACTTAGGAGTGGGAGTCCAAGGTTTTGTTCATCAGGTCCTGCAATCATTCATTCATCCCACCAGCCTATTTGGGCACTTTTCACGCACACTGACCATCACTAGTGGGGCAGCCCATGCTGGACTCTGACTTGAGTCCAAATTGGGTTTCATCATTTATGGACGATGTATAAGTTCTGTCCTTTAGTCTTATCTTTCTCATCTGGAAAACAGGGATAATAAATAACAACACCTTCTTGAATCTGGCCTTGTTAAAGTTAGAAGGGAGTCAAGGCCCCCCTGTAGTGCAACTAACCAGTGTTCTGTAACATGTTCCCTTGGCTACTTTTACTCTGCTGGGCTCCCAGGGCATGATGAATGAAACCATAAGGCCGGCTCTCTCCTCCCTACCGGCCTTTCTCAATCTCAGAGGGCAGCAAAAAGCTGCCAAGAGCTCCTTCGTGCAATGCAACAGGTGAGATGGGAAAAGCTTCCCCCAATGACAGCATGCATTCATCTTCAATCCTCTATTACCTTTCTTTAGGTCTTGCAGCTCTACAAAGATAATCTGTGCTAAATCCTGCTGTTGTCTGAGGTCAAACGTTTGGCTCGCAGGCTGGACCACCTGCCCTAGCACCCTTGTTTGGTCCTGATGAGGGCAGCCAGCCCAGAAGGCAGGCGAAAGCCGTCCCGCAGCTCTCAAAGCAGCAGCCCAGGGGGCGCGTCCGAGCCGCGGGGGCGGGCAGAGCCGGCGCCTCCCCTCGGCACCCTCAGCAGGGTGCCGGGAGCCCGAACTTATGCAAAGTTTGCATCCAGGTTTGAGCACGTGGGCGCCTCCGCGCAGGGCCCTGCGGGCCGCGAGCTCGGCCTACCCGCCTTCATCCAACGGCGTCGCCTCGCACCTGCTCGGGGTACGGGCAGCGTGGTCTCCGCCGCCCCCGTCCCGCCGCCTCGCACGCGGCGCGCGGCTCCCGTCTCCCGGCTGCAGCAGCTGCGCGGCCCGGGGGTGGGGGCGGGAACGGGGCGGGCCGCCGGCGCTCTGCTCCCGGAAGCGGGTGGTTCTTGGGCTCCCGCCGTGAGGACCCGCGCGGCACAGGAGCTCCGGCATCCCCGCCCGCGTCTCCGGGAGAAGCACGACCCCGCCGGCAAGATGCTGCCCGTGTACCCGGACGTGAAGCCCAACCCGCTGCAGGACGCGAACCTCTGCTCGCGCGTATTCTTCTGGTGAGCGCCCCGCCCGAGCTGCGACAACGCGCCGCCGCCGCGCGCCTCCCTGTCGCTGCCGGCGCCTTCTGGGGCTGGAGGGCAGAGGGTCGCGGCGTGGGAGCTCTTGCAGCCGGCGACGGGAGCACGCGGCTTCCAGCCGCCCGTGGGGCCGCCCCACGCCGGCCGCGTGGTCCCCGTCTGCGCCCCGGCGCCCAGGGCGGGCGGGAACAGGGCCGGAGAGGGGTTCTGGGGACCAGGGGATCCTGCCTTGGTGCTCGCGGCTCTGCCAGCCTCCAGTGCCTGGGAGCAGCAGCAGCAGCAGCAGCAGCAGCAACCGCCGCCGCAGGAGTCGGAGCAGGAGCTGGGGAGGGGGAGAGCCGTAGCTGCCCGGGGAGAATTACTGCCTAGTGGGAGAACCGACTAGACCCTTCCCCCCTTAGCCCACTTCCCCCGTGCCGCTCAGGGATTCGCACTTCTCATGAGCTAAAGCTGCACCTTTTTCTTCCTAAGCAAGCAGCTTGTGAACAGCTTCCTTTATCTAAACTTAACCGCAGTTTAATTAGTGCCCTGGACCATTGCCATCTCCCCCACGGCGTTCCCACCTCTTCCGATATTCCTTCTGTGACACTGAGCTGCAACTCCACCGGGCTCCCTTGTGTGTTTGTGTGGCTGTGACCATGTCTCTCTCTTCCCCTTCCTCTGTTCCTGTGTGTCTCACACCGTGTCCTGGTATCTAGTTGTGGCATATTTCGTGTGGGTAAAATAACAGCTTTTTTATTTAATAAATGGGAACACTGCTCTTTAACACGTTTTTATCCTGGCCACACAGAGCCACAACTGGAGCATGTCTTTGAACAGCCGCTTTCCTTATTGCAATTATTTCCATTTCCACCTTTGAGGACCGCTCTGGAGATGGGGTCCTTGAAGCCTGTGGTCTCTGGATCTCTAGCCTTTGTAGAAGTGATCCGTGGTCTTAATGCAGGTAGTCTTGTCCAGGCGCCCTATGGACCTAAAATTATTGGAGGGTCCCTGAGCTGGGAGAAAACACAGGGGTGAAAAACGGCTCAGAGAGGTGAAGCTCTTGGCTAGTTTTCCATGTCGTAGCTGGGACTACTAACTAGGTGGGCCTGAACCTTTGGACTTAAATTGCATTTGCATTAGATCTTTTGTTTCTTGACCCCAAACTAACCTGAAGGCTCTAATCTTACCCACATTCTGATAATTTACTCTTTTAAATGGGGTAAGCCTAGGAGATCCCAAGGGGGTGAGTATGCCTACGTTTGTTTTGATTGGTGATTTCACTTTGTGTGGGAAC
This sequence comes from Panthera uncia, assembly GCF_023721935.1. Lineage (NCBI taxonomy): Eukaryota > Metazoa > Chordata > Mammalia > Carnivora > Felidae > Panthera > Panthera uncia. The sequence goes on along the minus strand of NW_026057576.1, from coordinate 64,437,140 downwards.
ATCTCTTGGCCCTTTGGCCCCTCTGAAGGAAAGAGGACTATGGGTAGAAGAAGAAATTTGGATGTGGGTATGGTCAACAGTGGTGAAGCAGGCAAATGTCTCCTTAACTTCAGGCAGGGCAAGGAATTCTGAAGCACTTTCTGTTTGTGGATTTTTCACGTGAAAATGGGAAGATGAGGATTTTGGATGAAGCTATTTCCAACTTCCTTACTGCAGGGGAAGGAGTGCTTCTCTCTGTTTTACACCTGACAGTCCTGAAGCAGAGGTGAAGTTGCTTGGGATCACACAGCTATTTAGATGTAGAGCAGGATCCCAAAGCAGGCAGTCTGGCTCCTGAGCCTGTGTTTGTAACCGCTGTACTGAGCTGCTTCTGTTTGGACACTTGTTCTTTTTTTTTTTTTAATTTTTTTTTTTTTAACGTTTATTTATTTTTGAGACAGAGAGAGCATGAACGGGGGAGGGTCAGAGAGGGAGACACAGCATCTGAAACAGGCTCCAGGCTCTGAGCCATCAGCACAGAGCCTGACGCGAGGCTTGAACTCACGGACCGCGAGATCATGACCTGAGCCGAAGTCGGCCACTTAACCGACTGAGCCACCCAGGCGCCCCGGGACACTTGCTCTTAAATACGTGGAGAAGGCTAGTCCATAAACACTTTTGGTCTTGCAGGCCGGAGTTTCTTCAACGTTTTTTATTTATTTTTGGGACAGAGAGAGACAGAGCATGAACGGGGGAGGGGCAGAGAGAGAGGGAGACACAGAATCAGAAACAGGCTCCAGGCTCCGAGCCATCAGCCCAGAGCCTGACTCGGGGCTCGAACTCACGGACCGCGAGATCGTGACCTGGCTGAAGTCGGACGCTTAACCGACTGCGCCACCCAGGCGCCCCTGTTATTCCAGTTTTAAAAAAGGGTTGTGCAAGTCTTTTGAGGTCAGATTGACCGTGATTGCTATCCTACGTTGGTTTATTTACCTTCTGCAATTCTAGGGCTTAAAAAAAATTTTTTTAAGTGTTTATTTAACTTTGTGAAAGAGAGAGATCATGAGCGAGCAGGGGCAGGAAGAGAGGGGGATACAATCCGAAGCAGTCTCCAGGCAGGCTCCAGGCTCTGAGCTGTCAGCACAGAGACTGACGCGGGGCTCAAACTCACATGAGATCATGACCTGAGCCAAAGTCTGATGGTCAACCAATTGAGCCACCCAGGTGCCCCTGCAGTTTTAGAGGTTTTAAAGTCGGAGGCCACCTTAGTGATTTCCATGTGTACCCTTCTGGCTGCAGGTGGGAAAGCTGAAATGAGCCCAGTCAGGGAGTACTGCCTGGAGATAAGGCCCAACTTGTAGAGAAAAGCCCTAGTTTTCAGCTTCTCATTGGATATTTGCTTTTCTTAAATTTCATCTGCTTTCTAAACTTGTGAACTGGTAGCTGTCTATCCAAATGATGCTGATAACTAGCTTTACTGACTTCTATACAAAACCCCCTTACTGGGGTTTTGGTGTTTTCACAGCACACTTTGGTCTTAGAGTCTAGGGGTCATACGTTTGTGGCTATTGGCAGTTGTTGTGGATTTTTGCTTTATTTAAACAATTTTTAAAAAATATTTATTTTTAAGTGAGAGAGGGTGTGCATGCAAGTGGGGGAGGGGCAGAGACAAAGGGAGACCCAGAATCTGAAGCAGGCTCCAGGCTCTGAGCTGTTAGCACAGAGCCTGACGTGGGGCTCCAACCCACAAGCTGTGAGATCATGACCTGAGTTGAAGTTGGACCCTTAACTGACTGAGCCACCCAGGTGCCCCTGTTCTATTTTTTAAGTAGGCTCTGCGCCCACCCAGTGTGGGGCTTGAACTCACAACCCTGAGATCAAGAGTTGCATGCCCTACAGACTGAACCAGCTAGGCATCCCTGTTAGGAATTTTTCAAAAGAATATATATATATTTTTCTGTTTTTGTAAGAAATTTAAAACTACAGAAAAAGAAAGGAATATGGATGGTTTATTTTACAGAGAGCGTGAGTGGGGGGGTGGGGGGAGGCGGAGAGAGAATCTTAAGCAGGCTCCTCCGTAGTCAGCATGGAGCCCAACTTGAGGCCCCATCCCACGAGCCTTTTGACCATGAACTGAACTGAAATTAAGGATCCAATACCCAACTGACCGAGCCTCCCAGGTGCCCCTGGATGATTTGTTTTTATTAGCCAAGTATATCTGCTGATGTTTTGGTTGTGTTTTCGTCTTCCTCCTAAAACTCTTGTGCATGTGTCTTTTCTACAAAACCAAGTAGTCCCCCCCCCCCC
>NW_026057576.1:64420183-64434754 GCF_023721935.1 Panthera uncia | reverse complement strand
CCGCCAAATAGTTTTGGATCCTGATTCTTTCTTAATTTCCAACGGTTAACATTTATATATGGGCTTAAATCGTCAAAACAGTATATTTAATGATTGTGGTTTATTCAGTCTTTCACTTGTGTCGAGTACAGTTTATTTCTGATTATGATGCAATGAACGTCCATGTATCTTTTTGCGTCTTTCCTTTTTCTCTATTCCCCGAAGTAGAGTAAGTGGTGAAAGGCAAAATGATTTCCCAGTTTTGGACCAGTTGACCCTCAATATCGGCTTGTGTGCATGTTTCATTGTGAACTTTAAATACCTGAATTAAGGTGCTCAAAAGGTTAAAAATATCAAAGTTTTAATTTGAATTTGATTCATATAGATGGAGCTTTTTTTAAATATCTTTGAATTTGTGTTACATTTTTTCCCATGAGGCATTTATACCTTTTGAAATAACTTATAATAGTGCTTATCATATTTTTTCAGATTTTCATTTGTCTCAATTTAGATCAGAGTTGTTTTTTTGTTTTTTTTTTTTTCTCCAAATAATCTCTACACTCATTGTGGGGCTCAAACTCACAACCCGGGGATGAAGGGTTGCCTGCTGAACTGACTGAGCCAGCCAGGCACCCCTCCCCTACATAAATTTATGTGTCATTAATCGGGCTTTTCTTTCTGGTTTTTCCTTTTTTTTTTTTCTTTCTTTCTGGTTTTTCCTGTTGCTTCTGTAATAGATCTTTTTTAGATTCCGGCGTCATCTAAATCTCCATAAGCATTTTCTTTCTAATGTTAAAGGCAGCTAGAATTTCCTTTTGTATTTGGTGTAAGAGAGGCCCCATTTTTCCCCAGACAGCCCATTTTCTCATCATGGTTTATTGAATAATTCTTCCTCTTTTCCCATTATTGGAAGTAAATGGTGTGGTGTATCCAGCTGGGCACTAGATCGTCCTGTCCCTCAAGACTCCCTGGACATGTCCCCGGCTCCCCCGCTGCACAGCATCCCTGGGGGTGTGCTCTGCATTTATCCATCCACCCTCCTGCCTGTGGTTAGCAGCTCAGACCTGTCCCCAGAGAATGGGGTTGAGGAGGGTTTGGGCCACCGGAGAATGGCTTACATTCTCACTCCCCTGACACTGGCACAGTCGGTGAACTGTCATCTTGCAAAGTGAATGCTGTTGTGGAGATTGCCACTGGTGCCAGGGTAGACTCTCTGGAGACTTCTCAGAGAAGGCTGAGGATGCGAGGGAAGTGCAGATAATGCTGAGTGCTGTAATGGTTTCTAGAGGTTGGCTGCATTGGGCCCTCAGTGATTGGGAATGCAGACGTGTCATGTATTCATTTAGTTTAGTTTCTTTCCAAACAGTGGCTGTGGTGTACGTTATTAGGTAGCTGATAGTATTTTATTTTTTTTTTAAGAGAGAGCATGAGTGGGGTAGGGAGGCAGAGAGAGAGAGAGGATCTGATTTTTAAAAAAATATATAATTTATTGTTAAATTGGCTTACATACAACACCCAGTGCTCATCCCAACAAGTGCCCTCCTCAATGCCCATCACCCATTTCCCGTCTCCCCCCCCCCCCCATCCACCCTCAGATTGTTCTCTGTACTTAAGAGTCTCTTGTGATTTGCCACCCTCCCTCTCTGTTTGTAACTACTTTTTTCCCCTTCCCTTCCTCCATGGTCTTCTGTTAAGTTTCTCAAGATGCACATATGAGTGAAAACATAAGGATACTGTCTTTGATTTATTTCACTTTGCATAATACCCTCCAGTTTCATCTACACAGTTGCAAATGGCAGGACTTCATTCTTTCTCATTGCCAGGTAGTATTCCATTGTATGTATAAACCACATCTTCTTTATCCACTCATCAGTTGATGGACATTTAGGCTCTTTCCATAGTTTGGCTATTGTTGAAAGCGCTGCTATGAACATTGGGGTGCATGTGCCCCTGTGAATCAGAACTCCTGTATCCTTTGGATAAATTCCTAGTAGTGCTGTTGCTGGGTCGTAGGGTAGTTCTATTTTAAATTTTTGAGGACCCTCCACACTGTTTTCCAGAGAGCTGCACCAGTTTGCATTCCCACCAACAGTGCAAGAGGGTTCCCGTTTCTCCGCATTCTCGCCAACATCTGTTGTTGCCTGAGTTGTTAATGTTAGCCATTCTGACACGTGTGAGGTGTTATCTCAGTGTGGTTTTGATTTGTATTTCCCTGATGAGGAGTGACGTTTAGCATCTTTTCATGTGTCTGTTGGCCATCTGGATGTCTTCTTTGGAGAAGTATCTATTCATGTCTTCTGCCCATTTCTTCACTGGATTACTTGTTTTTCGGGTGTTGAGTTTGGTAAGTACTCTATTGATTTTGGATACTAACCCTTTATCTGATATGTCATTTGCAAATATCTTTTCCCATTCTGTCTGCCTTTTAGTTTTGTTAATTATTTCCTTTGCAGGGCAGAAGCTTTTTATCTTGATGAGGTCCCAATAGTTCATTTTTGCTTTTAATTCCCTTGCCTTTGGAGATGTGTCGAGTAAGAAATTGCTGTGGCTGAGGTCAAAGAGGTGGTTGCCTGCTTTCTTCTCTAGGGTTTTGATGGTTTCCTGTCTCACATTCAGGTCCATTATCCATTTTGAGTTTATTTTTGTGAATGGTATAAGAAAGTGGTCCAGTTTCATTCTTCTGCATGTTTTGCTGACCAATTCTCCCATCACCGACTGTCTTTTTTCCATTGGATACTCTTTCCTGCTTTGTCAAAGATTAGTTGGCCATACATTTGTGGGTCCAATTCTGGGTTCTCTATTCTATTCCATTGGTCTATGTGTCTGTTTTTGAGCCAATACCATGCTGTCTTGATGATTACAGCTTTGTAGTAGAGGCTAAAGTGTGGGATTGCGATGCCTCCTGCTTTGGTTTTCTTCTTCAATTATTTTGGCTATTTGTGTCTTTTGTGGTTCCATACAAATTTTAGGATTGTTCTAGCTTTGAGAAGAATGTTGGTGCAATTTTGATTGGGATTACATTGAACGTGTAGATTGCTTTGGGTATTATTGACATTGTAACGATATTCTTCCCATTCATGAGCATGGAAAGTTTTTCCATTTCTTTGTGTCTACTTCAGTTTCCTTCATAAGCTTTCTATAGTTTTCAGCATACAGATTTTTTACATTATTTGGTTAGGTTTATTCCTAGGTATTTTATAGTTCTTGGTGCAATTGTAAATGAGATCAGTTTCTTTATTTCTCTTTTGCTTCATTACTGCTGTATAGAAATGCAACTGATTTATGTACATTGATTTTTGTACCCTGTGACTTTGCTGAATTTATGTATCAGTTCTAGGAGTCTTGGTGGAGTCTATGGGTTTTTCCATGTAGAGTATCCTGTCTGCGAAAAGTGAAAGTTTGACTTCTTTGCCAGTTTTGATGCCTTTTATTTCATTTTGTTGTCTCATTGCTGATGCTAGGCAGGACTTCCAACACTACATTAAACAACAGTGGTGAGAGCGGACATCCCTGGCATGGTGTCCCTGATCTCACGGGGAAAGCTCTCACTTTTTCCTCATTGAGGATGATATTAGCTGTGGGCTTTTCATAAATTGCTTTTATGATGTTTAAGTATGTTCCTTCTATCCCGACTTTCTTGAGGGTTTTTATTAAGAAAGGATGTTGTATTTTGTCAAATGCTTTTTCTGCATCGATTGACAGGATCATATGGTTCTTTTTTTTTTTTTTTTTTTTTAACTTTTACTTATTTTTGAGACAGAGAGACAGAGCATGAACCGGGGAGGGTCAGAGAGAGGCAGACACAGAATCTGAAACAGGCTCCAGGCTCTGAGCTGTCAGCATAGAGCCTGACGTGGGGCTTGAACTCTTGGACTGCGAGATCATGACCTGAGCTGAAGTCGGCTGCTTAACCAACTGAGCCACCCAGGCAGCCCTCTTTTCTTTTATTAATATGATGTATCACATTGATTGATTTGTGAATGTTGAACCAGCCCTGCAGCCCAGGAATGAATCCCACTTGATCATGGTGAATAATTCTTTTTCTATGCTGTTGAACTCGATTTGTTAGTATCTTATTGAGAATTTTTGCATCCATATTCATCAGGAATATTGGTCTGTAGTTCTCTTTTTTTGTTGGGTCTCTGTCTGGTTTAGGAATCAAAGTAATGCTGGCTTCATAGAATGAGTCTGGAAGTTTTCCTTCCCTTTCTATTTTTTTGGAATAGCTTGAGAAGGATAGGTATTATCTCTGCTTTAAATGTCTGGTAGAATTCACCAGGGAAGCCATCTGGTCCAGGACTCTTTATTTGTTGGGAGATTTTTGATAACTGATTGAATTTCTTCACTGGTTGTGGTCTGTTCAAATTTTCTATTTCTTTCTGTTTGAGATTTGGTAGTGTGTGGGTGTCTAGGAATTTATCCATTTCTTCCAGGTTGTCCAGTTTGTTGGCATCTAATTTTTCATAGTATTCTCTGATAATTGCTTGTATTTCTGAGGGATTGGTTGTGATAAATCCATTTTCATTCGTGATTTTGGGTCCTCAGGAGAGAGAATTTCAAGCATGGAGCCCACCGCATAGCTCAATCCCAAGACCCTGGGATCATGACCTGAGCCAAAATGAAGAGTCATACACTTAACCTTCTGAGCCACCCAGGCACCCCCCAGAGATGTTTCATTTTAAACTAGGGCTTGGCACCATTTTCAAGATGCCCCCCACTTTTTTTTAAAGATTAAAAAAAATGTTTACTTTTGAGAGAGCAGGCACAAGCAGGGGAAGGGGCAGAGAAAGGGGGGTCAGAGGATCCAAAACCGGTTCCCTGCAGAGAGTCTGATGCGGGGGCTTGAACTCAAAAACTATGAGATCATGACTTGAGCTGACGTCAGATGCTTAACCAACTATGCTACCCAGGCACCCCTGAAGGTTTTTTTTTTTTTTTTAAAGTACACTCTACACCTAACATGGGGCTCAAACCCACAACTTGGAGATCATGAGGTGCACGCTCTTCTGACTGAGCCTGTTTGGCATGCTCCCAAAATGCCTCTTAATGTTAATCTTCCGTTGTTTGTTACCAGAAATCCAGATGTTACTGATGGAGGCTGGGTTAGCTTTCCAGGGCCCTTTTTCTGGCCTCAGCCTGTTTGTGTCTTCAGCATTTAGTTTGAGGAGTTTTGGCAAATTTGTACAATAACTACAGCCTGAAGCAAAACACCCTTGTTGAAATTTACTAAGCCCCTGCAGTGAAATAAACAGTGTAACAAAATTTACTAAGTTTATCTCCTATAGCTTAAACTTAATTTTTTTGGGTCTTTATCTCTATAGTTTCTGCATCTGCTCAACATAAAAGGGGTTAACTAGTGTTCATTCAGCTAATTTGCCTTTCTGAGTCCTCCAGGGGATCCCCTCCCTCCTTGCACATCTCCCAGGCTGCACCTGCTCTGTGGGGTGTGGAACCCAGGGTCCTTGTGTGCAACATGAGCCTTTATCCTAAATCTTAACCTGTAACTTTTCAGTGGAGCCAGGACACCCTGTCTGATACCACCAGAATGTCTCTGGGCAGGGGGGTGGGGGGGGGGGGGGGGGGGGGTGGGGGTGTTCTTTGTGTGAGCTCAGAGCCTGTGCAAGTATTTTCAATGTTTCTATGCTGATGAATTGTGCAGAAGTGGTTGGCAGTGATGCAGTGGGAAGGTCTAGGCTTTGGAATGGACCCAGCTCTTATCTCTGGCCCTGCAAGTTCTTTGTGGCTGCATGTAAATGAATATCTGAGCCTTAAAATTGGGAGACGGGGATGATCGTTAATGCAGGTCACCTAGAAGTCACCTAGTCCAGAGTTAAAGCCTCAGGTTGTTATGGCCAGGGGGCTCCTAAAGACTGGAATATAAGTTTTAGATCCATTTAAAGATTGATCCAATTATTTTTATTTTAAAAATATTTTTAATCTCTACATGCATTGTGGGGCTTGAATTTGTAATCTCAAGATCAGGAGTTGCATGCTCTACCAACTGAGCCAGCCAGGTGCCCCAAAGATTGATACACCCAAAGAGATTAATCCTTTTATATATATTTATATATATATATATAATATATATATATAATATATATTAATATATATTATTTATATATATTATGTACATACAGTGACACAACCAAAAGTATAAGTTAGAGAGTAAGATGAATGTTTTTTAGAAGTTAAAACTCACGTTATCTGTTTCAGCAGTATTTTATGAGATGCCCATAAAAATACAGATGAGGAACCTTCCCTTTCTCTAGGTATTCTAGTTCTGATTGGTGTGGGTGGGATTTGGGGATCTACATTTTAAGTTCCTGCTGGGCACTTAGGGGGGTGGAGGATGCTTAGTCCTCCTGAGATGGGTCCATTTAGATAACAATACAGATCGTAACTAACACCTATTGGATGCTTCCTGTGGGCTCAGAATTTTTTGCTCACTCGTTTACATTTAATGTCCCTGTTAATCCTCAATTGTATAAGACCGTGAATATGTCATACTGGAGGAAATCCAGGCCCAGAGGGGTTATGTAACTTGTCTGGGACCTGTAGCGAGGAGGAGGGAGGAGGGGGAAGTCACTGCCCCAACTGGTACCCTGCCCACAGTCCTCAGCACACACAGTGGCCACCTGTTCTCAGGTTCCTGTTTTTGTCTGCCTGCCTTTAGCTCCGACAGGTTAACACTGGTTGACCAAAGAAATAAATGAGTATGCTGACTATCCAGCAGATATTTAAAAGTCATGTTAGTGAGTGAATTTGCTCTTCACAGATGTTCGTCTGTGAAACACATTTTCCTACCCTGTCTCCATCATGCCGTCTCCTGAATTGCCATGTGTTTTCTTGTCCATCCAGTTATTAAGACATGAATCTGTCCATTTTTTTTTTAAAATTTTTAAATGTTTATTTTTGAGAGAGAGAGAGAGAGACAGTGTGTGAGTAGGGGAGGGGCAGAGAGAGAGAGACAGAGAGAGAGAGAAGAAGACACAGAATCTGAAGCAGGCTCCAGGATCTGAACTGTCAGCACAGAGCCCGAAGCAGGGCTCGAACTCATGAGCAGCGAGATCATCACCTGAGCCGAAGTTGGACGCTTAGTCGACTGAGCTGACTGAGCCACCCAGGGGCCCAGAACCTGTCTGTTCTCAAGGACTTTGTCTTCTGACATCAAATCCCATTGATTCAACTTTAGACATGCCCTTTGAGTCCTTCATTCAGCAAGTGTTTCCTGAATGTGAGTGTGTGAGCCCAAGGGAAGGTGGACACCTCTGAGCCTGTATCCCTCTCCTGTTCCAGCCTCAGCTCATGCTCTTGGCTTTTCTTCCTCCCAGCGGATCTTCCTACTTCCAGTCTTTACCCTAAAACAAATCCCTGCCATCCTCCTGCTTAAAAACCTCTGCTACTCCTTACTGCTTTCAAGAACAGTTCTTAAGAGTGGCATTTAGAATTCTTCAGAACCTGCTTTTTGAGTCTCCTCTTCAACAGTTTCTCACTATGAGAGTTTTCTGATGAGGTGAGGCAGATTTTGTAACTATTCTGCCTGTGCAGGTCCCCCAGAGCCAGGATTGGGGTCCTGACTGAAGAGAGGCAGCTGGCTCTCAGTGAACCCCTGGGTTCACAACCAGGGTTGTGGGAGCGGATGGGGGAGAGCAAGGCTGAAGCCTGTGTGGCTTTCCCAGCACCATTGCCCCAGGCACATTTATACAGCACTGAGCCCTGATCCTGGTTACAGTGGAACAGCGCGCCCCATCTGAAGCTAAAAGTGCCTGGGGATAAATCTGACTCTACGACTCCCCTGACCATGGGCAAATGAAGTGGGAATAATCGTCCGCATCCCATAGGGTTGTTGAGAATATGAAATGAACCAGACACTGGTAAACAGAATGGTGTCTGGCAGATAGTGAGCAGTGAATACATATGAAAAGGTAGCTATGTTACCTTAGTGTTTGTAACCTAACATTTTTGTTTGTGTATTGCCGTACTTTATTTCCTAGATAGCGAATCAATGTAAATTTCAGAATCTCATTCCTTACCCAAGGAACATAATCTGGGGCTTGGGGGGAGAGCTGTTGGCATCCTGAAATCAGAATTTTTTAACAGGATTCTGGGTGACTCAGATGCTTAAGGTTTGGGAACCACTTTTCTGAACTCTTTCTCAGCCCTTAAAATCCATCTCTGTTTGAGAGCACAGTGGGAGGCCAGGGGTACTGATTCAGCCCCTTTGTGGTTTAGGTAATTCGTTCAGCCAACATTTGAGTGCCTTTTTCATTGCGGCATTCAAATCCATAAAAATAACATTCCTGTTCTCAAAGCGCTCACACAGTCTTGTCTGTTTAATTCTGTAAATAGTGCTAGTTGCTGAACAAAACAAGCCCCAAATCTTAGTAATTTAGTTAAAAAACAAAACAAGCCACACTTAATCTCATGTTTATAGTCTGGGGTTGGTGGCAGTGGGGAACCACGCTGTACATTTGTTCAGTCGCTGGACTTTTCATGTCTTGTGGCTTGGTCCTTGGGTGCTCTCCATTGAGTCCTCTTTATTCAGCTGGAAAGAAGTTGTATGTGGCTGGTTTCTGTGTTCGTGGCGTGGAAGTGACCTACGTCATTTACACTCACATTTGGTGGGCCAGGTGTCAGTCACCTGGTCACCTCTGACCATAAGGTGGACTGGGAAGTGTGATCCATGTGTCTAATCACAACACGTCAGGTGTGCGCTGTTGTAGGGCAGAGTTGTGCTCCCATGGTAGCGGTTGCATGAGGAAGGTGGGCGTGTGTGGGACACAGATTTGTGGAAAAGGGGTAGTGTGTCCTGAGAACATCGAGAAGTGTTGTGGATGCCCCTCAGTCATCTTGCCCCTCCCTGCCACCTCGTAGTGTTTGATACAGTCGTTCAAGACCACGTTCCTCCCCTTTTACATCTTAGCCAACCAACTTTCATACTTACCTCTTCTCCCCAGTCTTGTACTGCATGGACTTAGCTTCTCATTCCATTTCCTGGTTCCATGGCCACTTCTCTGCTGGCCTCTTCATGGGGCTAGTTTCTGTCTGCTCTTTTTCCCCAAGCTAGCTCCTGTCTGCCCTACTTCCAATGTCAGGGAATTATACGGTTGGACAGTAGAGTTCTTCACTCATACTCAGTACAGGAATCCCTTCCAGACATTGTGCAGTGGGCAGTGTCTCTTATGCCTTCATACCGAAATACCAGAAATGTTGTATTAAGCCAGTTTTCTTTTGGGCAGTTTCTAACCATCTGTATCGCGTGTGCGTGTGCGTGTGCGTGTGTGTGTGTGTGTGTGTGAGAGAGAGAGAGAGAGAGAGAGAGAGAGAGAGAGAGAACACAGCACATTGACTCCCCCCCTCACATGATGGCCTTGTGGTATTCAAAGACCACTGTCGTGGACCCATTAAATATTTCAGAGAATTGTCTCTAGTTCCTAGGATGCCTTTAAATGGCAGGGTTTTCAGACCCTCTTCCATCTGGTCGAACTGAATGTGCCTTGGTTTATCAATGTCTTTATATTAATGTGGCTTCTAGAACTAGACCTACTATTCTAGGTTTGCCCTGGCCAGAGGTAGTATTTTAACACTTTGACAATTTTAACAAATATTTTTGAGTGCTTACTACACTCTAGGTAATGTTCTAGACTAGGGGTTGGCAAACTGTGACCTGTAGGTCACATCCAGCCTACTGTCTGTTTTTGTAAATAAAGTTTTATTGGAATGAGGCTATGCTCATTCATTTGTATATTGTCTGTGGACTACAACAGTGGAGTCAGGTAGTTGCAACAGAGACTGTATGACCTGCAAAGCCTAAAATATCTATTTCTTTATTCCTATTCTATTTCTATCTGTTTCTAGCCATAATTATGATCTAGTTCTTTATAGAAAATGTTTGCCTGTCCCTGGTCCAAATTTTCAGGATATAACAGTGAACAAGATAGGTAACAGTCCCTGCCTTCACTTGACTTAAATTCTAGTGAGAACAAATAATAAACAAGATAAATAGGTGAAACATAGTAGGTTATAGGTGCTAAGAAGAAAAAAATGAGGCAGGGAAAGGGGTCAGGAGTATGTGTATGGGAAAGAGAGGTGGCAGTTTTAGCCAGGGTGGCAAGGGACACCTTCACAGAGAAGTCCTGCACATTCTGGGGGAGTAGCCAGTGCAAGAGAGGAGGTCTGGAGGGCTCTGTTGGCCATTGGAGGTCTTTGGCTTTCCTTGGAGTGAAGTGGGGACCGCTGGAGAGTTTTGAGAAGAGACACGACATGGTCTGCTCAGGATTTAGTAAGATTATTCTGGCTGCTGTATTGAGAATAGACTGAAGAGCGCCATGGGCAGAAGCAGGGAGACCGGCAGGAGATTCCATGGTGGTTCAGGCAAGAGGTGAAAGTGGCTTTGACCAGCAGGATGGTGGGAGTGGCGGTGGTGTGGAGTTGGATTCAGGGAAGAGCTTATTTGAAGGTAGAGTTGGGCATTTTGGATATTAGGCTGTGGAACTTGAGAGGAAGAGACAGGCAGCATTGCCTCTGGGTTCAGCCTGAGCACCTGGAAGGATGGAGTCGTCATGAAATTGAGCTGCTGAAGGCTGCAGGAGGACCGGTTGGAGAAGAGCAGGAGTTTGGTTTTGATCATGTTAAGTTTGAGATGCCTGCTGCACACTTAAGTAGAGAGGTTGAGTAGGCAATTGGTCATGAGTCGGGGCTCAAAGGAAGAAGTCTGGGCTGGAGGTGAAATTTCAGTATTGTGAGCAGTGTGTGCAGTTGGGATATATTGGACACACGGTCAACTGACGTCAGAGTCCCTGGGACTTATCCACACGCAAACCTCTGTTGTATCGCTGTTTAAGTTCATTTTGTTGACGTCAGAGTTCAGCATCTCATTGTTGTCAGTTGGAAGTTCTTTGAAAACTTTTGTAGTCTGAATGCCAGAAAGGGCAAGTGTTGGAACAGTCCTGTGGGTTGTGGCTCATCCACTGATGAACACTGGGGAGTAGATTAAGTTGGCCACAGTTGTTGGGGGAGGTCATGTTATCTGTCTTATGGGAGTCCAGAGGTATTGTATCTACTGGGTAGTCATTCTGAAATCCTACAAAAAAGGAATTGAGGTTAGGTTGGCATGATTTCCCATTTTGTTAAAAAAAAATTATTTTAATAAAAAAGTTTTTAGAAAGCATGTGAGCAAGGAGAGGGACAGAGACAATCTTAAACAGGCTCCATACTCAGCACGGAGCCCGATGAGGGGCTCAATCCCACAACCCTGGGATGATGACCTGAGCCAAAATCAGAGTCGGATGCTCAACCCACTGAGCTACCCAGGTGTCCCATGCATGATTTCCTCTTAATGCAAGCTGGCTCTTGTGAAGTCTTGCTTAAATGTACTTGCAGATGCCTCCTTCAAAAGATTGTGGATGTGTATCATTTCTATTAAGCTTGGTAGTTCTCTTGTGTGGTAAGTTCTTACTAGTTAATACATAGCAGTATCTCAACCCTCACAAAAAATGAATTGCCTGGGCCCTCCGTAGGTAAACTTGAATTATCTCTGGGGGTGGAACCCAGGCATCAGTATTTCAAAAATATTCCTTGTGAGTTTCTGATGGACACTGAAGACCAAGAACCACTGACTGATTAACAGTTTCCCAAAGATCAGTCACCTTTCTGTGCATATTTCCATTTTTCTGGTCAAGGGTCCTGAACTGCTCTCATCCTCAAAGCATGAGATCCTTTGCTGCAGGTTCCTCTCAGAGCACGAGAACTGGTACCATAGGGTGTATTTTCAACCCCATGTGGACTCAGCAAGTGATTGGAGAGGAAGGGGGCTTGGTATATGGAAGTCTTAGAGATACTCCGTTCTTAGATCTTTATCTAACTCCTTGTTGAAGCTGGCCGTGTCCTCCTTTTGCCCAGACAGGACATCCGGGAGCTTGGAATTGAGTCAGGTCTGACTGTTTCCAGAGCACGAGCTTCCGCCTCCATGTTGCTGTGTTTATTTTTTCCTCCTGGTCAGACAAGGATGCCTGGATTGATTGAGTTTAGGAGGGTAATTGAGTGGCTATCCCACATTTGTCAATTAAAAGCTTGTGAATATAAAACTGCCCACTTAGGCGCCTGGGTGGCTCAGTTGAGCGTCCAACTTCAGGTCAGGTCATGATCTGACGGCTCCTGAGTTCCAGCCCTGTGTTGGGCTCTGTGCTGAGAGCTTAGAGCCTGGAGCCTGCTTCAGATTCTGTGTCTCCTCTCTCTCTCTCTCTCTCTCTCTCTCTCTGCCTCTCCACCACTTGCTCTTTTTAAAAAAAAAATTTTTTTAAAACTACCCACCTAATGAATTTTATTTGCAGATGTTTATTGGTACATTCTATTGGTCAGAAGGTGACTGAGATTGTATGATAAGCCCAATTGACCACCTCTTTTAAAGTCTTCTATTGAAGCCATTCTTCACAAAGTGGCCCATGTGCGTTTCTGTCTGTCCTTAATGTAAGAATTTGTAGAAGGGAGATTTATTGATGGCCTAAAATTTTAGGCTGGGCCTTCTTCTCAGTGTCACAGAACCAAATGCGGTATTTATGAGAACTCTGAATGTTCATTATATGCTATTTGTTCACCTGTAAAACAGATAAATGTATTTTTATTTTTAATTAGTTAATTTTAAAGTTTATTTTGAGAGAGAGGGAAAGAGACAGCAGGAGTAGGGGGAGGCAGTTGTGGGGGGGGGGGGGCAGAGAGAGGGAGAGAGGGAATGAATGAATCTGAAGCAGGGTTCTGTACTATCAGCGCAAAGCCCAATGCTGAGCTTGAGCTTCCAAAACGTGAGATCATGA
The DNA here is from genome assembly GCF_023721935.1 of Panthera uncia. NCBI lineage: Eukaryota > Metazoa > Chordata > Mammalia > Carnivora > Felidae > Panthera > Panthera uncia. The sequence continues at coordinate 64,421,963 of NW_026057576.1, read as the reverse complement.
CCTGAGCTGAAACCAAGAGTCAGATGCTTAACAGACTGAGCTGAGCCACCCAGGTCCCCCCCCCCCCCCCCCGCCCCGACTCCCATTTTAAGTGAATTTTCCGTTATTCGGTTTCCCAGGAGAGAGCATCAGACTAGAGCCGGAGGACCTGGGTGCTAGTCCGTGATTGTGTACTTATTAGTTGTGTGACCTTTGGCAAGACGCATAATCATTTCAGGCTTCAGTATTCTCTTCTACAAATTGGGAAAATTAAACTTAATCTCGGTATGTTCTCGAAGTTATGTTTTAAGTATAATAAACGAATAGAATTCTCTACACTTATTTTTCATCCCCACTTGTAGTCTGGCAGGGCAAGTCAGCAGGGAGGTGTTGTGGAAGTGGTATCGTGTGTAATGTCCATCTCCAATGCATGGAGAAGTGACCTGTTCGCAACTGCTCCACAGAGATTAAGATCTATTAAAAAAAACAGCCACAAAGGAGAATATAATTTATACCCAGAACTGGGCAACTAGCTGTGGAAGCACTTTGAAAATTATAAGGTGAGGGGCACCTGGGCGGCTCAGTCTGTTCAGTGTCTGACTTTGGCTCAGGTCGTGATCTCACTGTTCTTGAGTTCGAGCCCCACATCAGACTCTGTGCTGACAGTTCAGAGCCTGGAGACTGCTTTGGATTCTGTGTCTCCCTCTCTCTGCCCCTCTCCTGCTCATGCGTTCTCTCTCTCTCTCAAAAAAATAAAAACATTATAAAAGAAGAAAGAAAATTATAAGGTGGTGGTAACTACATCCACCAGAAGTCTTCTAGAAAGCAGTTTCACAGCAGAGCAAAGTGGTTGAAACTGCTCAGGTCCTAGCTTCTGGCACCTGCCTTTCCGTTAATGGTGCCAACACTCTGATCTCCAACCCTGCAGAGCTGTGAGAGACTACATTTTTGTTGTTTAAGTCACCCTGGCGGTGGTATTTTGTTAGGGAGCCCAAGCCGACCGAGGCACCCCACATGCCCCACGGAGATCTTGGTTGGAGTTAGTGCCCCTGGTTGTCATTGATCAGAGCTGTTTTGTTTTGTGGTCATTTGTGCGTTATTACACTGCGTCACTAAGGATTCTGACCCCGCAGCCTTAACCTTCTACTTGACCTGCTTATCATAGACCTGCTGACTCCCAAATTTTGATTCGAATTCAGGTAAAAATCCCCGAAACTTTTCAGACTTGGTGGCCATCCCCTTCAGCCCTTCAGAGTACCTTACTCAGGAGGAGAAGGAGTTCTGTCCCTGGACAGGCAGGCGGGTGGGTGTTCCAAGGACCATTCCTGCTTTTGATGTTAGATCACTCACTACTGTTGCTGTTAGTGTCCCAGAACCAGGTTTGTGCATCCAGTGAAGGGCCGTCTAGTGTAAGTTAGGTTCTTTAAGGCGGTGAGATAACTCAGACTCGTGCTCTGAGCTTTCTCTCTTACGTCTACATGCAAATTTAACCAAATGGTTTTGCTTCTGGGAAAGCCCCATGCAAGTCCTTCGTGTATCCAGTATTAATATTGGGTAACAGATGGCCCGGTTCGCGGGCAAACCTGGAAGCCTCTTGCCTCTCCCCCTTTTGAATATGATGCATTTTACGGTTTTCCTTGAAACCAGTATCTTGAAGAGAAAATTAGTCCCTCTGAGTAAGCCAAATTAGGATCCTCTCCCTCCTTTCTCCTCTCTCTGTCTTTCTGTCTGTCTGTCTCTCCCCCCCTCCCCCTCCCCCTCCCCCTCCCCAGCAAACTGTATAGACTGATTCATATGGTAT